>NC_091491.1:39990920-40144312 GCF_947461875.1 Haliaeetus albicilla
AAATAAAGAGGAAGAATTGGGAGAATTGGGAATTGGGAAGAGTTCCTATGTCCCAGATACAAATTCTCCTTAGCAGATTCAAATGAGCTCATTTATCCATCAAACTTCTTAGTTATTCACAGAGTTTGGGTATGAGAGGACATACTATCATTGTGAACTTCACAGTGCTGTCGGTAGGTGATTACTAGCAACCAAGCTTGGTTATTCAGAGATCTTTACATAATTTTAAACAAATAGAGATTTACTATCCATAGGAAAGAAAAAGGAAACAGAAATAGAAAACATTTATATTGTCAATTAATTCATTTTCTGCAGAAATCTGTGAAACCTAACTTATAATTTAATTAGCTTTATCGTGCTCACACAAGATTTCAGCTCTTTGCTGACACTCCAATTTTGCCTGTCTTCTTATAAGCTAAACACCAGGCTATAATAATGTCATGAAAGACATATTGTGTATCCATTAATAATTTTTTATTTTCTTTATTGAATCTGATCCCTATATGAGACAAAATATTGAGTTATGTAAGAGTACCATAAGGAATTAAGAGTAAGTGAACATTCAAAAGAAATAATAATAATAATAATAATACCTTTATCTTTTAACTGGCTATATTTTCTCATTCGCTTTGATTTCTTCAAGAATTTTATAAAAGTACAGACCATAATTGTGCTAATAAAGAGGAAATTATACCAATCTATAATTAGAGTAATAAGGAAAAAGGTACAGCGGATCATAACTGAACCAATAAGAGGAAAAGATAATCATGTTAATGGCTTTACATGAGTGTTAGTGTCTTCTTAATAAATTGGTATCCATTTTCATGGTATGTATCCAAGAAACCTTTCCTAATATTATCAAATTACCCTCCAGATGTATTGTTGGGAACTTCTGCTAGTCCTGGAAGCTGCTCTGGAGTGAGGCTTCTTTGAATAACCAGAATAACAACAGAATTTCAGGCTGGTCTGACCAACAGCTACAATCACCCGTAGCAACATTTAAGCTCTCTCCAGGTTTATTTAGGGTGTCCCTGTTTTACATTCACAGGTATACACAGGTGTCGTGTGGAGTACCAAGTATGAGATTTGCAAAAGAAATACAGAAAGAAAAGAAAGGTGTAACCTTTCGGGATCACTGTATTTAGGCATGGAAAGATCCTCTGCAAGCTGGGTATACTCAAAAGTAAAGGCGATGATTTATTTCCTAATATGCACAGCAGAATAATGTGAATGCAAGCCCAAAAGCTGAGCATCAGTAATTCCTTGCTGCTGCTGAGCTCCCGTCTTCTGTGTTTTTTACCTGAAGATTTCACAGCTTGCAGCTTTGATATTTTTTCCCTTTGAGTCCTTGAGCTGCTGTCCCCATCTCAGCAATCTTACCCCTGTCTGCAATTTCACCTTTCGTATCACATACAGCTTGAGTTTACTTGTTTTCCTCACACCTTTTTCTCACAACATAGTGGTTTTCTCAGAGGTTCGAGCCAAGGTCACACAGATGCTCAGCATGAAAACTCAGCGGGGGATCAGAGATGGCTGAGCCCTCCCTGAGGGACCTTACCAAGGCTGGAGTTTAAACGAAACCTCCCCACATTTTCATACAAATGACATTTCATATGGTTTAGCTGTAATTTGCCCTTTGATTTTCCTCTCGGCGATTAAAACAAGCAAGCATGTTTCCTACTTTTACATATTATTAGGGCGTAAATATTTCCTCACCCATGCACACACTTCGAATGTGATAACCTTTACTTTGAAGTGACATTTGCAAAGCTTTTCAGGCCAGTTATCCTTACAGGAGCCCAGATGCTCTTTCTGGGGCTGTAGATGGCTTGGAAGGGCAGGATCAAACCTGGTGAATGGGACGCTTCACGTGCGAGGAGACCTTGAACACTTAGAGGACACCTTGGGAGAGAAGCACGTGTTTTTCCACTAGAAATATCTGAGATACATCTTTTTTCAAGCAGTTTTATCTCTCTCAGATTTCTCAGCTCTATTAGGTAAGTCCTGAAGATAACCCAAAATGTGCATAATTTAGGATATTCAGAAGTGTAAACATCTCTATATGCTTAGGTAAGATCCTGAAGGGCAGTTTAATAATGAACTGAATCATAACAAAAAGGTTTGATATTTCTATAATACATATTGTTTAAATTCTCTAAGCTTCTTAGCCTACTAAATGTCAATTTTTCCTAGACCTGGCCTTTGCTTTCATTCCTTAAGAGACTTGGACATCTTTGCTATCAAATTTCCCATGTCAGTGTGACATCTATTTCATGTACACATTAAATAATGAAAAGACACTTTTATCTTTGGTGGTGATTTTTCAGAACCTTGCCTTAAATAAAAATTTACATAACGTCAAAAAAACCTTAGCATTATAGATAGGTAGAGAGATGGATAGAGATAGTTAAAAGTACGACTATATGTACATAATTAGATATATGTATGTATGTAAAAAAGCTCTTATATATATACCTACACATATATATATATGGTGTTCTATCTGCTGGCTTGTACGTCCTTTCCTTTCAAGCTCCCAAAGGAAAACTGAGAAAATGACCACTCTACACGGAATTACAAAAAGCATTAAATGTATTTAATCTCTAATTTTCGCGCAGGTATTTTTAGTAAGCTAAGTAATAACTAAAATAAGTGTTTCCTCTCACAGCACACAGTTGTGAAACTTTAATTTATATGTTAATTTTTTAATTAAAGGAAAAAATTATAGACGAGAGCTTAGTTTTCTTAAAAAGTACAGCATAATAGCCTAACATTAGACTAAAGTACAATAGTCGAGAAGTATAACAACCTAAACAGCCTGTCCGAATGCCCCCCTTCCCTGAAGACATCCAGGTAACGCCAAGGCCCAGCTCAGCGTTTTCTACCGCCTGAGAAACCACCCGAGGCAGTTGATTGACGTATCCCAGGGTCACCTTGTCAGAGTCCATAGAAATGCTCCACGTTTCGCATTTAGTAACCGTGTCTGCCTCCATAGGGGTCAGATCACGCAGACATTTGTCTTAAACATTTCTTGGTACAGAGGAAACCACAAGACACCGGTTTCAGGGCGCTGCGGTTAACTTGCGCCATAACGACGACACCCACAGCCTGGCGCAATCTCTACGGCGCAAGCGCAACGGAAGGTCAACTGGTGGTCATGGCACTTACTGGGGACAACCTACAACCCCTAAGAACACATCCGCATGCGCAGTGGACTGGAGACGCCATACCATCGCCGTGTGGGTACCAAAGTCTACGTGGCAAACGTGCTGTTGCCTTGACTACTGAAGTACGCACAAAATTTCTTGGAACTGGGCAGACATTTTGGGACTTGGACGGTATAAAATGGTACCATCAGTTGCGAGGAGAGGACCTCCCACCACCAAGACACCAATAAACAAGAGGACCAACGGGACGCTGCTGGAGCCACAGGTGGTGATATCTTTGTCTGTCTCTGTCTCTGCCTCTCTCCTCCTCTCTTTATCAAATTGTGAAAGACACGCGGCATGGGACTTGTTTGTCTAGCTGGGTTGTCCAGTTAGGTAGTTGCCATTGAGTTATTGCATCTAACCTCACGCCTCGTATTTTGTATTAATAAATTGTTAAACTGGTTGGCTGGTGTCATTTCACCTTAATTCAGTCCAGGGGGGTCACGAACTTGGTCGTTGGTCCCAAGGGGAGGGAGGTCATCCTAAACAACTCCTTTCGAGCCCCGACAGCCTCAGAGCAGAATGCTGTTTGAGGTGCCTTGGGCACTGTAAAGGGGAGCAGAGAGGGGCGAGGAGAGGGGAAGGGAGCGGTGGTGACAGCAGAGGTGGGACAAGGTGGCCAATGCTGGAAAATAGATGAAGCCAGAAAAAGCATTTTTAGTGTTTTGAGTCTCCTGCTGTTTCTCTACTGCTCAAGGCAGTGATGAGGCTTGAGAATAAAATGGTTTATCATAAGCTTCAGAATTACCTTATTTAAAAGTGGCCTGTAACAAGATTTGGGGGTTATGATTCATTCCCCTGGTGTTACAGCAAATGTGTGTCACCTGGCCATGTTTCCAAATGGGTTGAAGAGGCATTGGAGAAAGTCAGTGAATGTGCACATCAGAGAACATTGAAAACTGCCTTAATTTAAAGAGCACAACTTAGCATTTCCTGCAGGAAACTGCACTTGAAAAGTTTTCATCAACAACAGTTGCTGTTAGAGTTGATCCTGAATTAATCGTATTTTGTTATTAAATCTTTCTATTTACATTACTGAGATAACAATCTCGGCTAAGAATTCTGAATTCCCAACTAGCAACTCTATTGGACACTTCCATGCTGACAGTTTATGGATTTATAACCTGGTTTAGGTCTAGGCTGGGAGATATTTTCTGCAACGGACATGTCCCTGCAATATACCTACTGGATGTCTGAACCTAAAGGTAGACTTTAAAATTACTGGGAGAAACCAAATGACCATGCTTTCTTGGGCTTTTCTCTATTAAAACACTATTTCACATGCTAGCTTTTAAAAATCATTTGTAGTCTCCATGTTAAGGTCTATAAACTTCACACTTAACTTTTTATTTCGGCTTTATTCCTGTTCTATGCATTGCCAAATATTGCTTTTGTGTAATTGAAACAGAGCTGTAGTTTGATTATTAAACAGAGGGAAACTAATTGTCTTCAGCTCTAACAGGGGAAGCAAAGGCCCTCCGTAGAAGAAAACCTTAAATTATGGAAAAGTTGCCTTTTTCAGAGCAGAGCTAGAGAGCAGATGCTGCTGGGGGCCAGCAGCCCCGCCGCCAAGGGGTGGCCCTCTGGTTTCACGTGGTGGCTCAGGGATGTGGGTTTGACAAGACATTTTGTAAGGGGGGGTGTATGTACTTATTTGCCTTCTCCACCTCTCTTCTCTCTTCTGCCTTCATTTGTACCTCGAAATATTTGCAATTTAAATATCAGCCCTGCTTTGTGGGACATGTCCTCAGCTGTGCTGCAACCCTGACAACTCTGCCCTGCGGTTTAGACCGGCTTTGCACCTGCAGTGCTGAATTCTTGTGGAAACAAAGCTCGAGAGGTTCAGGCAAAAGAAGGGTATCAGGTGGACTAAGCAGCATGGGTGATTTCCTATTTGAAGCCTAAGAAGAGAGAGAAAACAGCATGTGACACCACAGGGGTACCATTTTTAACCCTAACATCAGTAGAGGACAACGCAGGTTTCTGCCGTAGCCCACAGATGGCCATGAGTCAAGTAACACAACTGATGCTTGCCAGTTGTTGACGTTTCTGTGCAGAGGACACTCCTTTTTTATCTGCCACAGTTGCTTAACCCCCAAAATAACTACTTATCTTACAGTGAAAAGACAAGCTTGAGGTACTTTAAAATGGTGCTAATCTTGAGTTGTACAACAGCAAAAAAGTACAGGTGAGACCAGTGGTCTAAGACAGACGAAGGAAAGAGAGGCAGGATTTTATTATATTTCTAATTCTGTTTATCTTTCTAGATTACAAAATTGTTGCCCTGTGCTAAGAACAAATCACTGCACCTTCCTTCCCTGTAGGAGCTCATGTCTGATTTTTCTCCAAAACGGGTTTATCTCTCTAGCATTTCTACAACTAGACCATTAGCCTTTGAGCAGATGTCAGATCGTAAGGAACGGCTGCCTGCAGATCAAGTTGCTGCTGCCAACTCTCGCGAGCTTTGTGTCAGAAACAGTTGATTATAATGTCAGTACTGTCCAATTTACGGGCTTAAAGCAGCAGCTGCATACTGCATTTTCCCTGAAGTATTCAAAGATCCTGACTCTTAAAAACTTTGTAGTTCTTGTAATAGAAGTGGGGTAAGTGCTTCTCTATTTACACGTCTCTGTCTGCCAGGATAATTTAAAGTTCTGCTTGATTTGCACGGGGATTGTGATCTTTTAAAATGTTACGCTCTGCCCATTTGTTGCTCTCTTGGGAAAACTCACTCTGCTCTGCAAATGGAACGAGTAAGCAAGCGTGTGTATCAGACCTTGGTATTATTCAAGGGAACCTGGGCTAAGTAAATTAAGCTGAGCTAGAAATCACTTATTAATTCAACCATCTTTTCTATTTAAATAGTGATTATATAGTCTTGTGTATAGATTTTTTGGCTGGGTAAAGATTTGCAAGGAGAGGAAATAATCATTGAAATAAATTGTGTTCCCTTGCTGAATAAGAATACAAGAGTATGGTCTGTTTAACTTTTGCTGGAGGAAACTACTACAGAAGAAGCTTTTTAAAGTATGCAAATACACTTTACGATACATCTCTGCTCTGTTAAGGTTGATGAGCTAAAGCAATCTTCTGACCTTTTTACTCTCATAGTAATAATCAAGTAATGTTTGTTTTGCTCAGTATGCTTTATGTTGTTGAGTTTGTTTTAATGCAGCATTAAGAACCTTATTAAATGCAGTATTTGCCATATATTCAAGGTGTAATAATAATTCTCTATCACTTGCTACTTTTGTTAATATTAGCAGAGTAACTTGAGACTAGACATGTTCTCTCATTCAGTAGTACAAAATTTCTGTTTTTTTCAAGCTTGATCTATTTCAAACTTTTTCTTTAAAATGCCACCTGCTCTTTTGCAGAGCCAATTAAAAAGGTACAGATTTGAAATTCTTGTTACTTTTTTTCTTCCTAGAATTCTTGTCTAAAACTTCGTAGGGTCAAATGTTGTGCCTCTGTGTTTTACAATACTACAGTATTTCCTCCTGTCCCATTCCTTTTTAATTAAGAGGAAAGTGCAGAGGGGAATTAATTTTAATTACTGTTTAGATAATGAAAGCTTTAGGAACATTAACATCTCTTGCTTTTCTTAGTGTCATTTTCTCTTCTTCATAGCGACAATGTTTGAAATTTCTTACCATTTCCAGCTTGTTGTTGTGGTTCGGTCCTGCGTGGCATGTTAGAAGTGATTGTGTAAAAAAAGAGAGTGTCAGTGAAACAACAGACTTACAGAAAGTGCTCCTCCCATCTCACAGTGCTGTGCATTGGGTACACACATACCCAACTAGATCCCTACTATTTGCATTTCTTACAGCCACCCCAGTTGCCTTGGTTGACTGCGAGATAGGGTGAAAGAGTTTAGCCCTGAGCTAATCTTCACCACCCTTTTCTCACCCAGCTCTTAAAAGATTTTATTACAGGAATGAATGGAAAAAAAAAATGACTGGCACATAGAGAGGAGAGTTAAATGGCACTAAAGGATGTGAGCCTCCTGTGTGGGTACCGCCGGCTACTGGAGCAAGCATCTGCTTACCCAAAGTCCTCGGGAGCTGCTGGACCTCATGTGTCATCCAGAGAGACTACTCACACCTCTAAAGTTTAACATACATGGGGGCATTTGCAGGTTTCTGTAAGTCAAGCTGGAGGCTAGGTGGAGTGTTAGACCAACACTGAAGTCTATTGCCCCCATTCACTTTTTTTCTTTAAAAAAAAAAAAAGACAAAAGAATAAATGTTTATGTTTTCTAAAATTTATCTGTTTCCTATCTGTTTAGATGAATGCTAAAAATATTGTCTCTGAAGATTCTTCCTTGCTCCTTTGATGCTATCTCCAAGTTAGGAACCTCTGCGCAAAATCTTCCTTCCCCGCCCCCCCCCCTCCATTTTATTAATTGATTTCCAAGAATACGCAAACAAGCAGGAGGAGCTCAGATTAGGCCACAGCTGTACTTTCCACAGAAATTAGCTTCTTTCCTTTCAAGGACACAAGTGCTCCTCATTAACAAAGAATGGCCTGTTTAAAGTGGCAGGACAGAGTACACTATGTACGGCAGGGCAAAGAGCAAAAATAGAAGGAAGCTTTGTTGAGCATTTTCAAATATTTAAGCCATAGAAATGGGTTTATGCAAATAGTCTTCTACTGACTTTTCACTTTCCAGGGGAAGATACTGGGGGTTTTATAGCATTTGAAAAAGTTGGGGTAAATAGGACTACTAGTATGCTTAAATGTGGTACATAATTAGCATGTATAGCCTTAGTTTTAAGATCATATTCACTATGAAAAGTTCTCAGGAAACAAAGACCAGGACATACTTAAATTATTAGGCACCACCTACATCTATTAAAAAATCCTTGGCTTTTTAGCATTTTAATGTTCATTCTAAGTAGTAGAAGTATGACTACTTCTCATGACTATGGTGGTTGCAAACTTGGTTAAGTTGCTTTAGAGAAAAAAGATCTTGAAAGTAATGCTTCATTTAGGTCTTGGTGTACCTCTGTATGCAATTGCCGAATGGACAGTCACTTCAGAGGTCCTTCATGTACTTGATTTGTTAAAACACCTTCAGATCTTAAGACATACGAGCAGGACAGTGAAATCACCCAGTGCTTTGAGTTCATACTAATGCCGTCTCAATGGTTTGCTTCAGCCCAGGCATCTACTGTGACAAAAGCATATAGTTCAAAACTTCTGTAGACCTGGAAATCCTTGGATTAAAACTTGCCTTCAAGCTCCAGTGTTTGCGGGATGCATGTTTATGTGTGGAAAAATCTGTGCCTAGTGATGTTTGTTATCACTCTTTATTGATTTGAGAACATGAATTGCCAAAGTAACCTCTAACAGAATAACGGCTAGTCGGGCATGGCATTTTCCATCACAGATCATAAAACGTCCTGTTCATCGTGCCAGTGGAAATGCAGGTGGTTAAGTCATCTGCTAACTGAAGTAGTCCGAGTCTGCTCATATGACTTTACCTCCCCTGGTCTGGCTTCTTCAGTTCTATGTTTTTTTTAGTGACAGTTTTTCTGAAGCACTGTACCAAATACTAAGTACTAAACACAGTCTTTGCAACACAACTAACTAACAAGAACTTATGGTTAAAGACTGCGGAGCTTTGTGCAGCAGCACCATCTTATTTGTAACGCCCTTGGGATGACCTACACCCTTTTTGAATAAACTGTTTTGGCTCTGGTACTAAAACATTGCAATACTAATTCCGAATTTCTTTTTTCCTGTGTTTCAGGTATCATGATTTGGACAAGTGGCACAAGTCTCTATACCAGATCTCTTATGTGGCTTCTTCTCCTGTATATGTTCATCAGGAAGGTAATGCCTGAAGATAACATCATTACAACCAAGAAGGGCAGAGTCAGAGGGACGAACCTACAGGTACTGGGGGGAACTGTGACAGCCTTCCTTGGAATACCTTATGGACAGCCACCCATTGGTAGACTGAGATTTCAAAAACCAGAACCTCATGAGAAGTGGTCAGATGTTTGGGATGCCACGAAACATGCAAACTCTTGCTACCAGCTTATAGATACAACTTACCCGGGATTTCCTGGATCAGAGATGTGGAATCCAAAAACTAACCTAAGTGAAGACTGTTTATACCTTAATGTATGGATTCCTTCTCCCAAACCCAAGAATGCAACTGTCATGGTGTGGATATATGGTGGTGGCTTTGAGACTGGGTCAACTTCCCTACCGGTCTATGATGGCAAGTTTCTGGCCAGGGTGGAAAGAGTCATTGTAGTTTCCATGAACTACCGGACTGGTGCATTGGGATTTTTGGCTTTGCCAGGAAACCAGGAAGCTCCTGGAAATGCAGGTTTATTTGATCAAAGATTGGCACTTCAGTGGATCCAGGAGAACATAGCAGCATTTGGAGGCAATCCAAAAAGTGTGACTATATTCGGAGAGAGTGCTGGCTCGGCTTCTGTCAGCTACCATATCCTTTCTCCTAAAAGCCATCCTTTATTCACAAGAGCCATCATGCAAAGTGGATCTGCAAATGCCCCTTGGGCTGCAATAACACCATCTGAAGCCAGAAACAGAACAGTGGCTTTAGCTAAACAACTCCAGTGTCCCACCAGCAATGAGACAGAGCTAATTCTCTGCCTCCAAGACAAGGACCCAAAGGATATACTGGAGAATGAAAAATTTGTTGTAACATATGAGTCTCTTTTACAAATATATTTCTGTCCAACTGTGGATGGAGATTTTCTTGCAGACATGCCAGAAAAGTTGATTGAGAATGGCCTTTTCAAACACACACAGATCTTAGTTGGTGTTAATAAAGATGAAGGATCAGCATTTCTAGCATATGGAGTCCCTGGCTTAAGCAAGGATGGTGATGGCTTGATCAATAAAACAGAATTTGAAGCAGCTTTAACTCAGTCCTTCCCAGAAGCAAGCCAACTTGCAATAGAATCGATCATTTTTCAGTACACAGATTGGGAAAATGAGCAAAAGCCAGAACATTACCGTGATGCCTTGGATGACGTTATTGGTGACTACAATATAATATGTCCTGAAATGGAGTTCACAAAAAAATTTGCACAACTAGGACACAACGCTTTCTTTTATTTCTTTGAACATCGATCCTCAAAGCTGCCTTGGCCAGAGTGGATGGGAGTAATGCACGGTTATGAGATCGAATTTGTGTTCGGATTGCCCCTAGAAAGAAGAGTGAATTACACCAAAGCTGAAGAAATCTTAAGCCGGTCCATGTTGAGATACTGGGCAACTTTTGCGAAAACTGGGTAAGTTTACAGTGGAAGTTTGTTTGATTGGTCAGATGCTTGTTGTTTCACAGGCGGAAAAAGCTTAACTGTTTTGGTGGTGATTTGAAGCGTGATGAGAATGACGAGGAAGGATTAATTGTTCAGCTATCCAGAATTCCTATTTTAGTTCTGATAAAAACACGGTCTTTGTCAAATAAACTGTTGATGAATAGCTCACTGTATAGGATGAGCTTAAGAAAACAATGTACATCCACCCATAAAAGCAAATGCAAAACATTTTTTTGCCATGGCAGCAGTTGTTACAAAGGCAGGTAAAGGTTTCAAGTTTTAGAAACAAAGTATTTCAAATTCTGGGAAAGAATTCCACCAGTAGACATAGGAGCAAAAAGCCCAATTTCCTTTAAGATGTAATTTGCTCAGAACATGCAGGTGTGTAATATGGAGGTATATTATGTTCACATGATGAAGTGATTGGGATTGCAGGATGTTCTTTTCAGAAAGCCTATTCCATGTGTACTGTAAGTATAATCCTGGGTTTCACTGAAGCCAATGACAAATCCCTTGCTATTTCCATTAGACTCATCTTTAAGTGAAATATGTCCTAGCCTGTATAAGAAGCAAATAAGCATATTTCATTTGGATGTTTGAAATGGATTAAATACAACCCCTGATTCAGTCTATTTAGCTGGTGTCCAAGAGAAGTGATAGAGCCCTTGCTCTGCTCGGCAGGGCTATGGGGCTCTCAATGCAATTTTCTGTTTGAAATGAAAACATTTCAGAGTGGTAAGAAAAACAGCCACTACTACAGTCATGTACGATTACTCTCAAGGCTGCAAGCCTGAGGGGATAGGGAGGTGTCTTGTCTTCTCAGAAGCTTGGTTTGTGCTCTCTCCTGAGAAAATTATATACATAAAAATCTGTGCCTGTGAGAATGTACAACCAAACACTTAATTCACACTTTAAAAATGTTTAATTAACTTAAATTTTAAAATCCTGCATTAATTTTACTTCCATGGTGGACTTCTCCTTTGATTTGTTAAGGATACTTCGATTTGTAAGGGCTGAAATCAACTTTGGAACAGGATCTAATTATTTTTCTTAATAGATTAGAAATCAGTGCTCATTCAGTCCATATAAGTTGTACATAAACCAAAACAAGGTCAGGACTTAAACATTTCCAGTGATGAAAAATCCAGGACAAATCTTGGTAGGTTGGTAATGCTTAATTGCACTTAAAATGGTTACAGTTATAAAAGGAAGTTTTGTGTCTGGTCTGAATTTGCCTATTCTACTTCTACATTTTCCAGGTGCTATATTTTGTTTGACAATTTCTAAGCTTTATATTATGATTTGTATTCCATATAGAGATAATTCTAGGCTCTATTCAAACAACCCTTAATCCTTTTTTTGGCTAAATAAAACAGGTTATGCTCTTGAGGTTTTCACTATAATGCTTTTTTTCAAGTCTTTAAATAATAACTATGCATCTTCTTTAAAACTGTGATTCATCAACACCTTGTTGGAACTTTCCATTATGGAATTAAAGACTGTCATCCCCAAAGAGTCCTAATTACAGCTGTCATCCATCCCCTGTAGTTCAACCTGATATTCCCCTGTTTACTCATCCAAGGAAAGCAGTATTTGCCTTGACCGTGGTGTTAGGGTAGGAGCTGCCGTGTGCCTGCCCGTGGGCAGCGGCTCTGTAACCTGCCCCAATCCCACGGTCCCAGCTTTGTGCGGTGGTTCTGCTTTGGCTCGGAAAGATGCTGCCCTTGGTGGCTGGCACCAACCTGTGGGCAGCCCGGCTGCTGCCCGCGCCCTGCATCGTCCCTTCATGTTATGCTCCAAGGTGAACCAACAGCTTATTTTTATGTGCATCCTTTTTTTAACAGATTTGCTTATCCATAGGTGTGATTGATTGTTTGCCTTGATACGTAGCAATATTAATTATGTTAACAAGTTCTATCCCCTTTATACGTTGGAGCCTGTAGTATTTTTTTTTCTACCATAACTGATGAGCATATTAAAAATCAGAAAATGACTATACAGATAGCTATACTCATCACTGCATAATGTTTTAATACAGGTTTTATTCTTGTAAAATTTAATCTAAAATTTAATCTATGAGCTCTTCCTGCTTCCTTCTTTACTTGGAGCCTGATGACACCACTCCACATGAATTTGGTGGGAAAGACTGTAGCACTGAGAAAAGCATTCCACAGGGGTGTACGTTCTGGAATTGAGCTGTGCGGTTGATTTATCAATGCCAAAAATGCATCTGATTGATAGACTCCCAAGATGAAGGCTGCACAATGAGGCCAGGTAGAGCTTGGTAACAATTCCTGCATCATGAAGACATGCTATGACAACATTGCTTTGAAGCTGGTGTCGTTAGGCCCTTAGTGGAGAGCAAACGGAGTGAAGGCTCCTTATTACACACTACAGCTTTACAACCTGCCCTACAGGAGTCTGCAGTCAGGATCTTATACCAGAGATAACAGATCTTTCCATTAAACAGAACTATTTCTCAGTAGGAAAAGAGAAATTCAGGTCTATATTAGATTTTGCAGAACAATATTTACATTTCTGTGAACTATTGGTTTCCACTGGATTATATATGTATATTTAATTTTTATGTATACATGTATATAATTTTTATGTGTGTATATATACTGAAAAATCTCAATAACCTGCTGTGCAAAATAGAGTACACGGTCCCTGTCACTGTAGCTAGCTAAAATTAGAGAACATAAGGTATGTTCAGGTTTAAGTTTATAGAAGACAGTCCCGTCATCTAGTCTTATTATCATTTGCACTATAATTAGATTAGCCTACAGATTGAATTTCAGGTGGTTTCCACAGCAAACAGCAAATAATCCCTCCCTCTGCTTCCACTGCAAGTATCAAAAACATCACTATTATTGTAAGCAATACAATCATGCGATTTATGTACCAGTAAAAGATCAGATCAGTATTAACCCATCGTGTGACACTTTCTCATCGTCCACAACACAAACCCCTAAGACTCTGTAACACATTATTCATAGCGTACAATGAGTGGGGAAATAATTAAAGTTGTTAATAATTCCAAAAGCAATAGGTGATTCTTGTTTTCCTAGCACCTTTGAGCACAGAGTAAACATTTATAAAGAACTGGGAAAGCCCTGTTAGACATGATGTTTATAGTAAACTCCAGCATAATGAAAGGGCAAACGTCTGAGGGGAAAATTACTTTACCATTGATGTCTCCAGTAGATGAGGAGAAAATCAAGCAAAAAGATGAAAATCAGAAATATTGTACAGCACAACATTTAGTGAGGGCGTTTGACCTAATATTCTAATGTGCAGAAGTACAAAAGCACAAGAGAGGGAAAAGCTGCCTGCAGAGATAAGGTAGAGTCAACAAAAGCTGAAGGAAATCGGGTTTCTCCTGGTACTTGCTGGTTGGGAGGGACCGAGAGGCAGCTCAGCTCACCACACGCAGAGCTGTTTCTCACAAGGGGTATTCAAGCCCATACTTTGACCCTAATGACCTCTGCTTTTCATTCTCACGTGAGCGCTAGGAATAAAAATGGTGATATGAAAAGTCAAAGGTAGGCCCTCTAGGAGCATTTTCTGTTTCTTAGAAATATCTAATGTCATGTAAGAACAAAAGAAAAGATGTCAGGGAGAAAAAGAGAAGTGACTCCTTCAAAGGATCCCAAGAGCGTATGTGAAATTCTTGATTTCTACATTTCTCAATAAACAAAAGGAGACTATCAGCCAGCCCAAGAGTTTCCCACTCAACCACCACCCCCATCAATAGCTGATGCAATTTTCCAAGTCTCTAGGCACTTCTTATTTCACATCCTTGCTAAAAATAAATATCAGTGATAACTGACCATTTTTGCTGGAAAATTAACAGGGAAAAAGATTTTCTATTTTTGAATATGAATAGGGAATGGGTAGTGTAGATGATTCAGTAGGAGATGGGAACAGACGTTTCACCTGTGAGGCTTGAAGTTAGATGCTGGTGTTATACACCAATATCTTTCTTCAGTACCCAAGGGAATAGTGTCATTTTTAGGAATCTGCCATATATTTACATGGCTATAACATCTGTGGAGACCCTGCTGAAACAGTCGTCTTTGACGATAAGCCACTGCTTTTCAGTCACGAGATTCCCTGCAGATTCATTATCCAGAACAGGATTCGGTGGCATGGGAACCCCTGCGAACTATGGATACTGTCTCTACCTCTGTTACTGCACGTAGGGACAGGCTGCTAACCACTGTCTGCAGTATTTACCCATATAAATAATGTTACTTCATATCACATAGTCTGAGAAGAAGGAAAAAAAATAAAGCAAATTACATTGTGGGTCTGACTGTTCAAGCAGTTAACATGGAGTAGCTTGAAGAAAGGACAGACTGGGTGGCCCATAAGATTCCTGGTAGTGATGTTTAGGATCAGCCCTTTGGATTATTTCTAGCTAATGCTAGTCCTGATGCTCATAGATAGACTACAGGACACAGGTAAGCACCCGCCATGGAGCTGTGGCTCAACAGACTGACAGTGTGGGTAACATACCCTCCAGTTATACTCTCGCAGCATCTCTTCCCCTCAAAAATATCCTTATGATTTATTTCAAGAGTAGATCTGAGTAATGAGTGGTACAGATTATGTGTTAGACTCTTGCAAAGATGCGCTGCACATGGAGAAAAATGCCATGCTCTGATTCACAGTGTTTAGAAGAGCATCACTCCAGTAATTAGTCTTGTCTTCTGTGAGACACGGAGCCAGTTCCTGCCCTTCCCAGCATGGCTGAAGTGCCTCTGCCCTCCAGTCCTGGGCATTCCCAGTCTCCCCAGTGTACTGGTAGCTGAAGTCTACTGGCAGCTGAACACTTGTATCTTCCAATGACCTTTTCACGTTAAAACTGGATTCAATGTACTGAGGGAGAAAGTGCGTAGGTAGGAATGTCCTGGCTGAACAGTGTGAAGTCAGTCTTGAGGTGGATACTGATGTCCGTTAAGGTGCAAAGAAAGATAACTATTACTAAACTGCCAATAAATTCCTAGGATTGGAAGACAAAAGCTTCCAGGTGCGCCAATTCCTTTTCCGTCACCTGAACTCCTCTGCTGTGTCATTATCACTACAATTTTTAATGCCTGAACTTTCAGTATCAAATAAGGTTGACCAAGTATCCCAGCCTTTCCTAGTGCTATTAGCATAATTCCATAAAATACTTTCTTTTTGCATGTATTTGAGCCTTGAAAGAACAACATTGTCATCACACCCTCAAAAGTCTCTGTTCTACCAGCCAGGGAAGAAAAAAGGTTATTACTGGTGCTGTCTGAATAAATCAAGTATAATAAAATATTGGGGTTATAGGAAAGAACAGATACCAAATCTCCTTGATTTATATTTTGATTTAAAATTCTTCCATTTACCCTGACCCAGGGTCTCCTCAGCTGATTCTTTTATTTAAGAATATCAGCAGCTGAATATCAATTAGTAGCCTTAAAATCATTTAATAAAATGCCAGACATCATCAAAATTAGGCAAGCAAAGAGAAGTGGCCAAACTGCATTCAGCAGAAAACCATGGTGTGATACCATATGGAAGGGGCTGGATCAGGCTCAGCATGGTTATGTTTGTCTATAGGTAAAGTTCTTTTTAACAATATTAAGTTAGTTTTCAGTGGCCTTCTCCTGAATGCTTTCTGGCACACTTTATTTTAAGTGATGTCCATGGTGGAAGAATTTAAATTTCTCTTTCTAAACACTTAAAATTCATTTCTCTGCTGCACTTTTGTTATTCTTCAGAAAGCTTTTGAAAGTAAGCAAGTGACACTAACAGGTACTATCAATCATAAGCAGCAGAATGCTCTGCTAACTCTAGTAAAAGGAAGTTTTATTTATCGTGAAAAAATATATGGCATCCCAAATAAGTGGTTGCTAGGTTATGCCTTTTGCATTACTTTAGTCATCAGATTTGGTAACTGTATTCTTTAGACATGAGTGACGTAAAGTGACAAGGAGACAGACAAATCAGATGAGATGAAAACTCAAA
This sequence comes from Haliaeetus albicilla, assembly GCF_947461875.1. Lineage (NCBI taxonomy): Eukaryota > Metazoa > Chordata > Aves > Accipitriformes > Accipitridae > Haliaeetus > Haliaeetus albicilla. The sequence goes on from NC_091491.1 coordinate 40,007,443, forward strand.
CAAGAATGTAGTGGAACATACAAAGATAATATTTTTAAGGCTTTGTGAAAAATGTTTCGGATAAAAGGAAACTGGCAAAACTTGTCTCGCTGCCAGTTTTACAACCGCTGAAACAAATCTTTGCAGCTTTTTCTATAAAGTGAAGTCTTTGAAATATTTCCTCCTATGTTTTAGGGGAATTTGTGAGGCTTTGATTGTCCCACTAAAGCTCTGAAGCACTTTGCCTGGTTATTATTGCCTTTCCCTGATGTTCCACTGGTAGACATATAATAAATTTCAGTGCTTTTGTTACCAACTTATCACAACATGTTTATAGAGAGTCGTTTCAGAACTGTGAGAACAAAAACAACAGCCTCATATAGAGTCCAGACAGCAGATTGAACTGGGGACCTATATACTCTATGTATGGAAAGGAATGAATATACCGGGGAAAAAAAAAAAAGAAAATAAAAAACTCCAACCACTTTTAATTTTCTAATACTTCAGAAACTAGGAAGTTTTATGTACCACTAAGCCATTTCATGGTAAGAAATTTCCTGTGGGTTGTATTTCTTCCCGAGATGAGCCCATGTTCACAGGGACAGAGGCAGGTGCCTGGGTTGGAACCACTCAGCCGAGACGTGGTGCTGGTCCCCAGTGGGGCTTCAAACACACCAGAACTGTCGCTCAGTGGGACCAAGGGAGGTTTTCCCTGAGCCTGCTGCTTCTGGCACCTCACATTTATCTAGAATAAGTCATTTGTCATCTCAACTAGTGATTTGACTGGATCAGGTCAAGAATCCAGAAGAGAAGATTTCTGGGTGTGAGGTAAAAACTGAAGGAGTATAAATGAAGCATGAGAGGTTTCTAAAAATACAAAACCATACATGGAAAGGAAGATCTTCCCTTCCCATGTTAGGGAAAAACAAAGCTTTAATTTTGACCCAAAAGGGCACATGCATTCTCATACTCACTGTCTTTCACTGGAATCACCTCTGAGCCATGAACAATATTGCGGAAATCATAGCCATGAACAAAAATAAGGTCAAATTTTAGGAAACTTACTCCTATTTCTCCACCTTCACTTTTGGGTTTTAGGTTCTTAAAAATGACTCGTCATCTTTCCAGGGTCCATACATATTGTTATACTCAGAAGCAGTAATAGAAACATCTTTTTAGTAATCTACTTGGAAATAGTGCATCATGGAAAAAATCAGTAACTAGAGACGCGCATTTGGCAGTCGTCTCTCTCTTTCTGGCTTGCAAGCCGATAAGCTGTCATTGAATTTCAAAATTGAAAACAGGAGTATTAGATTCAGTCATCTTTTGAAAATAGGTCTGGGATACAAATTGTTTAGATTGGTTTAATATTATTACAAATATTGCAAAATTACAAGAAGTCTCGTTACTTTCCCTCTGTATAGCAAATGCAATTCCATCCATACAGATTTTATTCTCTACAACAGATGAGTCAAACTATTATTTTCAAACATGAGATGAGAACATCTATTAAGGAAATGTCTAAATATTTTAGGATTGAGTGAGACATAAAACTAAAACCTAACTATAATGCAAAGTTTTACCTTGAATATAACAGTGGCAATGCTTTCTAGAAACAGGTAAGCTCTAATACAGTCGTCAAAGGCTGCGGGATTAAAACCACCAGTGATAACGCACTGCCCTGCGATGGAGCGAGGTGAATTCCCTGTGTCTGCAGTTGGAGACACGCAAACATGCACGCACAGGCACAAGAAAAGAAATGGTAAAGTGGCTCTCTTTGAGGAGGGTTTTTGTAGAGCTATGCTGTCTTTAGCTGATCCTGTAAAAGAAAAGAGGGATATATCTGGGATTTGGCTCTACCTATTCTCATGACAGAGCCTGTACTGGACACAGTTCCCTGCTGTGCCAAGAACCCAGCAAAGAGCCTACACTGATACATTTTGGGGAAAGGAGAGAAATAAAGAGATACAGCTGTTCCAAGAGTTGAAATAAAATCGTGGTATGATTGCTACCTCAAATTTGGGAGTGGGAATAAGAAGCTTGGATGGAAATAGTCTAGGGTTTGATAGAAAGTACATGAGTAAGAAAGATGGGAAAACTAGACAGGGAAATGCTAACTGATGCACGATGCTAGGTGAACAAGAAAAGACAGAGAAGAGAGAAAGAACAAAAAGAAATGGAAAGATAAAAGAAGAAAATGTCTGAGAGACTTGCTAATCATTTTGCGGAGTGAAAGAGTCTGTGAACAGTGAAATGAAGGAAATGCATGCGTGAACTTATGAGTTATATGTAAGGCAGGTTCACGTATAAGAGCAAAACACTTCAGAGACAATCTAGGATCAAGGTTGCTTTCCTTATATCATAACTTTCGCAGGCATGTAAACACACAGTTGCAAAAGTCACTGTGAAATTCTAGTTAGTGTTCACCCACAGTTAATCCTCTTTTTAGGGGCACTCTTCTTCTGTGCTGCTTTTCTGCAGCTTAGTGCTTGTTTCATCATCAAAAGGCAGAAATTGAAGTTTAAAAGGTCTGCAAACCCCATTTTTCCGGGTGGTTCTGGAACACTAATCTGAAGTCCTACTGAGAAATTTCACACGAGGAACGGAAACCTTTCAGTACGCATTTTAATTTACTCCCCAATGCAAGAGATTGGCTTGTTTCAGGGAAGTGGCAAAGGGGAGAAAAGAGGAAATGAGGAGCAGCAGAGGTTACCTAACACCATATTTTTGAAGGTAGCTCAATATGGTGTTTAATTTTTTTTTCAATCAGCTGCAAGAGAAGTCAGTTGTGGGTAAATGTAGTCAGCAATTTAGTCACAGGATTTGTGAGATTCTGCCCCCACAAATGTAGAAGCTGCATAAGTAGAAATCAGGCATTTCATGCTTACAGTTAGTGATGTTACACAATTATATGCTAGCATAGATGTAAAATTAAAAGCTGCCATCGTCTGCTTTCTCAGACATCTCTGGCTGCCATCTGTGTTCTCTACCTTTCCTTGAGGGAACATAAGACAACTTCCTAATTTCATAAAATACAAACTCTAGAGTGTTGCCTCAAATTTACACCAGAGAGATCCTTTTTCTACTGGAACTGCTGTTCAGATACTGTGGTTTTTATTTTAACTAATGAAGTTTTAAATATCTGCCTCTTATGAATGTTATTCACCATGGTGTTCTCAAGGAGTAGCCTCCAAGTGAATTTTCTATACAACTGGATATGCTTAGAGGTTTAACAGTTGTTTTTTCCTAGTTATGAAGTAGTCTGCATACTATAATTTCCACAAAAGCCCTCTCAGTTTTGAAAGAGAAGGACTTTGAATAGGCTCAGATATCCTCTCCTCTTTACATACTATTTCTTCTAGAGAGCATGCCTTTCATGACTCTCAGTCCAAATGTCAGTATTTGGAGATCTCCCTTTTGGTGTAGTTCAAATCAGACTCAGAGGATGTTATAATGCTGGGACGTATTTGAATGTGTTTATCAAAGAAAGTTACATGTAACTTCCACTTGTAAATGCCAAACCTACAATGATTTTATAACAGAGATAAGAAAATAATCTTTTTTTATTATTATCTATTTTAAAATCTCTTTTGGGGGGGTTATGAACATTATAGCTTCTCATTTGCACTTCATTTACAATGAAGTATCAGTGGTTTCAGATGAAGTAATAACACATATACATGCTACTGAAAGCTACCTAATGGTTTCATTTATAGGACTGCTCAGATTGACCTAGATTACCTGGTAGCTGAAGTTTGTGACTCATGCTTTTCCTACCATTCACAGAAATAAAACAGTGGCAGTAATGGAAAATATCAAGAAAAATGCTACTGTGATGAAGTCCATCAGGACACAATGAATCTAGATGATTTTATTTGGTGCAGGGCTATGTAGAACATCCATCTTGAAAAGAAATCATGATTAGGGCAACTACAATTGAAAACAATTCTTAAATACTATATCCTAGTATAGTATCTACTACACAGTCTGTACTGAAAATTTGGTCTCTAGAGATAAGGAAAGCATTGAATCCATTTATCTAACAATTTCTGAGTGTCTGGGATGAACTCTATTAATGGAAGAGAAAGCGAGAGATGGAAACAGCAGTCATATAAACATGAGTACAGTATTCACTCTTTCTCACAACCAGCTGGGCTGACAAATTTTACCAAAGCCACTGAGAATTTAAAACACAGTATTAATAGTTCCATGGCAATGAAAACATTTTTCTCTCCCTTTACACACTCTCTTTAGGTTTGTCCCAGGGGGCAATTGTGGTTAAGGTACTATGTAAATTTGTGTTTTTCCAGGTCATGAGAAGGAGAAGCGAGGTTATAGAGGAGATAGGACAGTTTCAGAGGATGAGTAAAAGGACAAGTGCCACGTGCCTTCCTGTCTACTTATTCTTTTACTTACCTTCTATGGAAGTTACTTCCTCCTCCAAGGTCTCAATAGAGTTCAGGACCTCCTTCCATTTCCAAACAACCCTTTTCAACCTCTACAAGTAAGACTAAAAACTATAGTTTCATTTGATTTCTTGCTGCAGCCAAGAGTTTAAGAAAAAATAACAGCTTTGAAAAGTGGTCCTTGAAAGCTAAAATTGATGCCATACAAAAGGGCATAAGGATCTTACAAAATGCTCTACAGGAACATTAAAAAAAAAAAGGCAAAAATATTCCTTTAGAATAAAGGACTAAGCCATAGTGTTGCCTCTCTCATGTCTATTCAAAAGTGATGTAAATACAAACTGTGAATATTCACACTAGAACCTGGAGTCCTGGAGAAGGTGTGAAATCATCATTGTGAATGCTGTCCACAGGAGGGAAGCTTCTTTTGTAAACAGCTACAGGTATTTCTCCAGCTGGGACCTGATCCAAAGCTTTTGAAGTCAACCAATCTGTTCCATTTGTTTGGGTTTGGATCAGCCCCTAACTAGCAATGTGATTCACCTCAAGAAGTGCTGGACTGGTCTTCAAACACCATGCAAAATAATGCATCAGATGCAAGGCATGTTAAGCAGAAGGAATGTAATACGTTTGAAAATTCTTTACTGCTTTATCACAATACATAATCCAAACATGTAAATGACTACAACTATATGTTGTAGGTATGTTATATTAGACACTTGTCACATTCAGCTTAGTGTGACTGAGCATCACACCAAGTGATGAGTATTTCTTAAAACAAGACAGGATAAAACATATTCTTGGTGGTTTAAAATTATCTCCAGATTAATGTCAAAGTGTCTCCCATTTTCCTGAACTCAATTTAACTTCAAATCTTCTGTCTTCTTGAAGTCATAGCATTAAGCTAAAGATTATTCACTGGTTTGGGGTTGTTTGGTTTCATTTTGGTTTTTTTTCTTTTCCTCTTGCCAATCACTCTTCTCACTGTGGCAGCCTCCACCATCGCAGGCTCTATCCATTTTCAGAGCCTGCTTTATTTTCTTTGGCCAGAAATACAGGTCTGTAATGAGAAAGCTGTGAGATTCAGCATGGTCTCAGTCTCTTCTTTACACTTTCTTCCAAACTGTGCAGATCATGCATGTATTTGGGATGTACCGTCTGAGATACTGAGGGATCTGTGACTGTCAGGACCTTAGGGCTGTATATAGACTTGCTGAGACGACAGGAGACACAGGTCTGATGGTCCTCAGTCAGAGGGACCCAGAGGATATTGGGACAATGCTGTTTTCATTTAAATCAATGTGGATCTTTATTAATTAGAGCTAAATTTAGAGAAAGGTCTCGTCACGTTTAACTTTACCAGTTGCTCAGGAAAGGACATTTTAACTCACTTTGAAGTTTCTAGGGCTAGTGACTCTTAGACAGAATGGTGGGACTGCTGTTCCAGACCTTGTATGATGATCGCATCTCCTCATATCCTATAAAGATAGTGGAGTTTTGGGCAGGGGTTCCTGAAATAGCACCAGGCTTTGCTGGAACATTTTCACAGTAGAAGAGACCTACACGCAGGAGTGCCAGCGTGGGCCCAGGAGGTTAGAAATACACAGCCAGGGTCTGAAGGGCTCATTAGCTCTGGCTCGGCTGACCTGGCTCGTTATTACTGCTGATACCAGAGCAGACTCCAATCCAGGAGCCAGGGATTTGAGGCACTGAGTTCCTAAATGCATTGCAAGCATGCCGAAAGAGCTAAGGCAGAACATCCTGGATCTAAATTTCTCAAATACTCTACTATTTATGGCCAATACCTTAAGATCTACCTTGTCAGTACCTTATATATATCAGGAATTCACAAATAAGTACCAAAACATGCACAAGCAAGAATCATTCCAAATTGATTGGTGCTTCATGAGGCTGTTTTGAGCAGAACACAATAAGACCAAAAAAGAAGCAACAGCTTGTTGCTTCATTTCCTGAAACTGATATCAGTTGTAATAGTGCATACCATGATAATTTATAGTTTAAGGCATTTAAACACGCAATTGCTGTCACCAAGCTGGAATCTGGAAGAAATATCCTGAGCTATATTTAGCCTGTGAAGGTGTAAGAAAGCCTAGCTGCAAAGGTCCTTCTCCAATTTCTGTCAGTTAAAAAGTATGCCAGCTGGATCCTACAGGTTTCTTCAAGGATCAGCAGAAGAAATAATATTTACCGACGATATAACTTGCAAAGCAGTTTCCTTTTGCTGTGGCTGAGGGGCACTTTATAGTCACTAAAGTCGCACGTGGGATTTGTGAGTGAGAACTGAGCACAACAGAAGACAATGAACTTCTCGTAAACAGCTGCTTAAGAAAAGGGATTTGAAGGATTCAAATCTGCAACCTCTCTCAGACTTGTAGTCCTCAATCATATGAGTCCTTTCATTTATTACAGTGGGACTCTGAGTAAGGCTCAAATGTCCCAGAATCAGGACCAACGATTTTTGCATCTTATTAAAGAGCAAGTAAATAAGAAAGGTTTAATTACTACAGATTTCCAGAAACTGGTTACTATTTTCTTGCGAGAATTAAATTCTAATAAATAAAACAATGTTTTCAAGCACAACCAATTTTTTTTTTTTCTAAGTTCACCAGTTCTTCATAGTGCCACAGAAGCACAGGCCTGATACCTCGAGAATGCTGATGCCATGAGGCTGCAAGGAAGCTTAGTGTGTGAAACAGATAATCATGGGTGCTTTCCAGTCACCCAGTACTGCACAGGCTGACAATAGCCCTGTCTGTGTTGTCACCTTTCAGTATGGCAGGTTTTAGAGCTTGGGTATTATAAATGGCACCACTCACCCTTTTCAGCTAATAGATAAGGTAGCTGCTGTTTTTCCCATTAGGCTAAGAAGATGAAAACCTTAAGACAATATTTTAAAATAAAATATTAAGTGTGGCAGTCCATTTGTACGGAGGGTCCATCAGTTCAATAGACATTGATGGTTAGTGATCAGCTGATATTAAGGAATACTCTGAAGAGCTCTATCAATTAAATAAACACTAGCAAGGTAACTTGTTATGCAGTGTCACGTATAAAGAGCACCAACCGGTAGCAGTAGTGACATCAAAATTAATATATGTATTTGTGAAATGATAGCATGTCAGCTTTCCAATTCACTTATTTAGGGGTGGCACTTCCCCCCCTTGCTTGTTATTCCAAATGGACCAACTCATAAACTTTGGATAATGGACAGAAAAGTACCCTTGTCATCCTGTCTTTGCTTTTGCAGTTTCTAATAACAAAAAACCTCAGAGTGTACAGTTTAATGTAAAATATTTTGGCATAATGTAAAGATTTTATCCAAGAAGTACATCAAATCATTTTAGTAGGTGGTAGACAATTAGTTGACTTGGGAAAATGTTCTGGATAACTGTCTGAATTAAAAATAAACAAATAAATAAGTTCTCTATACTGAATCTTACATAGGTGGACCCAATTGATGGTGATATTGCATCAGATGCAATCTACGCAGCAAGAGCCTTTCAGATTTATACGGCTCTCAGTCTCTGAATGGAAAGATTATACAGTAATTATAGCTTCTGGGGATGTTTTTACAGTTAATTTTTTTTTTTACAGGTATTACAGGTATTTCTTCGCTCTTTCCCTTGCTAACTTTTCTAAGGAAAGTTTCCAGAACGGGTTCATTTTCATTGTTCCAATAGTTAGGACTGCTCCTTAGGTTAAGGACTTTGAGTCTTCAACCTCACAGCCCTCTCCGGTGTCTACTTAACAGTGAGTCATCTGAAGCTAATAGCCTGGTATGAAGAAACCGGCATTAAGCCAAATTGTTTGAGGGTTTGAGAAGATTCAACCAGTAGTTAACAGTAAAATCTGCTCTTCTTTTTAATAGGACTGGGCTGGAAAGTATCTGTTAAGCTCCCAGTCGTACCATCCAAGCAAAGCCTTACACAAACATGCACTGTCACCACACCATCATGCCCCTGGGGACCATGCCACCGCCCAAAATTGATATTAACCTGGCAGTTGTTGTGTTGTGACGAGAAAACGAACATAGGTATAAATATCATGCATCGTGGCCTTTAGAAATTATGTGAGACATCTGGATACGTTTGCCTGACTAATGCCGCAAACACTTCCCGCCCCTCTGCAGCAAGTGGTGCTCCGGAGGGCTGATGCTCCTCATCAGCTCTCCCGCTAATTAGGAGTGCCCTTCTGTCCAAGTGGAAAAGAGGGAAAACAACAAAATGTTTTCTTCCGGAGCGAGGGGGAGTTAAAAAAAAAAAAGGTTCATCCATTTGGATTAGATAAATAAATATATTTTGATTGGGCATGTTGTTCAGTGCCAGCATGATTAATGGTGTTCTACATGACACAACCACTAATAAAGCAATTGTAAAATTGAGATAACTTTTTAAGATACAAATCTTGTGGCCTTTCCTCAAAACATACACTATCCCTGTTGTGCCTCCTCTGAAGTCAACGGGATCACTCGTAGGTTGAGGCATCAGCAGGAAGGACTCAGGCTTCGGCCGTACCACAGAAAGAAGCACAAAAGGCTGGCATAGCCCAGCCCTTGGAGGAGCAAAGAGTTGGAGGGCAGAGCTTTGATGGGGACCCTTCACATGATGATGTTACTCAGGAGCCTTTACCATCCTATCATTTTTTAAACCTACCTGTAGTTTCATTAAAGCAAGCAGGCATGTTTACTTGTGGTGCAGGGACAGTTTAGTCTGTGCTATCAGTTATTAGTTTGGTATCTTTGTTTCTGTTGTAAACGACATAACTCCGCTTCCAACCCCTTACTCGCCAAGATCAACTGTTGATACTATAGCCCAGTTGATGCCTTCTGATCCTTTTGTTCATTTTTCCTTAATCTTGGATTCCTCTGCCCTGTGCTATCTTACTCCCTTTCACCTGGCAGAAAACGCAGATAGGATACAACACAACCCAAATTTACGATGCCACAGAAAAAGCAGTTCATCACGTATTTCTACAATCACAAACTCAAAGCACGTTGATAACTACGTTCACTCCTCTCGGGTTTTATAACTGTGCTGGGCTGCTGCACGAGTGTTTGCAGGGCTGCAAACCACACCGTGCTGCTGGTAGCCTTCGCATGGCTGCTCCAAAGCCACCTCAGGGACAACCGCGTGAGCTTCAGCAGTTCCCTTTCTTTGCAGCGTAGACACACGCAGAACCATCCCTCGCTTCCAGAGCTACCCCTGGGGTGAAACATTTACAGCATAGACACACACAGAACCGTCCCTCACTTCCAGAGCTACCCCTGGGGTGAAACATCTACAGCATGCTTCTTATTTGATGCCGAGCTGACTATTTCCGTAATTCTTAAAGGTTTTGTAATGCAACTGTAGAAAATGTGCAAGAGACGGGTTATTGTTGCTGTTGCATTCGTTCTGAGGCCGTTCCCCCTCTCCTTATCTTGTGCCCATGGTAACACACTGTAAAATGCCATCCCGTGAAAAACAGCTGATTGCCAGTACTGCCTGACAGCTACAAGGAATCATGAAAGCTAATAAAAATGATTCACATTCACTCTCTCCTCCCTTTAAACCAGCTGTTTAAAGGAAAAGAGGGCCAAATTGAAAATGAGCATCAGCAGTTACAACCCCGGGTGAAGTCAATAAAGTCGCACCTAGGAGGAACAGCTCTCCATTTGATTTCAATTCTTACTGCACAGGGGAAGCAGAGGGTGCAGCGGCATTATCATAACTTTTCATTAATCTCAGTGGGCAACCCGTTCAGCTAACGAGACCCATGCCAGCAGAACGCCAGCCTGACGATAACCTGCAGAAGGCAGCGAGGAAGAAATTGCCTTACTGCGTACTTCGTGTCTGCGACTTGGTGGGGTTGCTGCTACCCTGATGAGAGCAGGAGGGAGGAAGGCTGTGCACAGAGAGGCCACCTTCCCGCTGCTCCGCACAACTGGGAGCAATGGGAAACCCTCTACAGGGTGAACCGTAGGCAAATGAGCTTGCCGAGCTCTTCTCGGAGCAGGTCGGAGGGAAGCCAGCTGCAACTAAAGAGACAATCAAGAGCAATAACACACTGCTCAGGTGGAATTAGTGTATGCTTCCTCTCAGGGAGCAATATCTCTATGAACAGCTCCAGCCAGGCAGAACAAATGTTTGTCTGTCTGGAGGAAGGGGCTACCAGGGACTGCAGGTAAAATTGTGTTTCAGCCTGTGGAATCTCTCAGTGAGTTTGGGTTGGTACAATCAATCTGTGTTAGACAGCTAAAATGATGTGGCTTTTGTTTTTCTTTTCCTCTGGAGAAACACACAACATGTTAACCTGATCCATTTACAAAGAGAGCAGCTAAATAGGAATATAGTGAAAGCTTGGGACAATCTAAGCTGGCATGTGGTATCGTTAGTGTTTACAACACTCATTAGGAAAGTAAATGATGCCTAAAACCATTTTCAGAAGACATATCAGAAAAAGTTTTTCTTTGTGGACTATATCAAAATATGACTTAACAGTACAAAAGAACCTCCTTGTTAAATGGTGATACCACAGCAGAGTGAAAACTATTCAGAGCTCACTTACAAAAATAAAGTGAATATTTTACAGGTACTTTATATCATGAATGCTTACCACAAAAACCAGTTAGAAGATGAATGACTTTTTTGTGTATGTGTATGATAAACTATCTGTAAAAGTAACGCTACGTGAATATTAATAAATATGTGGTGAACTAGTATCGTATTTCAGGCTATATTGGTCATATTAATGAAAATGGTAATGTATGTATGTTTATTATGATTAACAGAACTGTGTTCAGGTTGTTGCATTTTCCGCCTGAATCAAATTAACTTTCTTTCTAAAGTTGTTGAAGATGAACATTGAATATACAGAAATGATCAGTGAAGAAGCTCCTCCAAAACCCTCTTCACTCCTATGTCAAATCTAGTATGCTTACTATAAATGAGACTTGAGAACTAAATGTTATTGCCAGTTTTGGACATACAATACCCAAAGGGGGAAGAAACTGATCTTAGTAACAATGAGTAATACCAAGCAACTTCCACTGAGCACAAGATTAAATAAGGTTCATGAACTTCAGTGAGAGCACATATATGTATAGGGGTAGAACACAAGAGCAGCTTTACTGGAGATTGAGCCCACAAAGATACTCTGTTTTCGAGTTAATGAGAAAATAAGTTTGGCTGCCTTAAAGACATGCCTTAATGAAATAATTAACTATAAATGAGCTGCTGTACCACTATCAGGGAATAGCAAGAGTCCAGCCTATAACTTCAGGGCATATGCAAATTAAAAAATAGCTGAAATAATGAAATAAAATTCTGTTTACACCAAAGTTTAAACACAGGTGGTTTGTTTGGTTTTTTGGTTTGGTTCCCCCCCCCCTTTGCATTTCTCCTCTGGGAGCAATTCAAATAATTGTATTTCTTAATTGCCACAGGACTTGTTCCTGCAAACATTAAAAAGTGTGTAGAAAAGTAGCTAGCTTCCTTCTAAAATATTCCATGAAGCAGCTCACTTTTTCTCCAAACAAAATGAAGGTCTTTCCTGACTAGAGCTTATAGGTATGGAGAGAGGTCTAAGAAGGGTGATTAGAGTTTGACAAGGTAGATGCACAAGATAAAGGTCCGTCCTGAAGATGTGTGGCCCAAGCCCTTTCAGGACATGCCTTTGGGCCCCACTGACAGCACTGAGGTGGGCAAAACTAGAATCTGCTGAAGAAGACATGACTGAGTAATACTAGAAGATGAAAGAACAGATGTTTGAGGAATTGACAAAAGATGATAGGATGGACGTTTCCATGGAAATTTTGAGCTTTGTTTCAGTAGAAGCAAGTTCCTACAATCTATCAGCAAAGATTGTCCATCCGAACATAGATGGACAGAGACAAGGTTGTGCAGTGTATTGGATTCCTTTCTGTTCAGTAAAGATATTCTCACAATGCTTTTCATTTTCTCTATGAATGTTATTGAACTTTGAGTTTGGTGCAAAGAACAGGGAATTTTACAGCTTATTCTGGGCACTGCAATTCTCATCATGAAGTTATTAGCAAGAAGGAATGAACAGGGATTGTGACAGAACAACGAGGTTATATTCATAACTTGTTCTTCCCAGTTAAAAGTTATACTCCTGTAATCTCTCTGTTTTGCTGTAACTGGGAGCTATTTTTTAACTTGGGAAATTTTCAATAATGGAGCTAAGAAGGAAATTACTGGACATTTCTTTGAACATTAAGCTTCCTAGAAATGCAGAGAGAATGTCATAATCAGCAGGTTCATGTATTTCAAAATGCTGTGTTCATCTGACAGTTCTTTCAATCATTTTTAGTAAAATACATCTGTAGCCATTGTGTAATCCCCCCCCCACCTGTAAATTATAATGTGGAATGTCATGATTTATTTCATAGCATAAAAGCTGTTAAATGAATACTGACAGCATCATTAGCGTTCTGATCTTGAACTGAAGTGCAAGTCAGCTCTGCTTAAGTCATCATTCTCATGAGCCACAAACAAACTTGCAGTTAAAAAGGGTGCCATAGGTTAATCAGAGCTGAATTAGTAAAGAAAAATTAGTAAAGAAGTGAGCAATTCAGGAAACGACATGCTGAATCTCTTACTCTAACATCATTTCTGTAGGCAGCCAATGCCAAAGACTCCAGAATACTAAAACATGGGCCGAAAACTTGATTCATTCCGAATGAACTAAGACATATCGATATTATTTCAGCAGCTGAATCTTGTGCTCTGACTGCTCCCACCTACACCCGGTACCTCATTCCCACTCTTGGCAAGCAGAACTCAGGTCGGCTTCGCACACCCCAGACTCCTCTCTAACCGATGCCTTCTGGGAAGAGTCCTGGAGAAAAGTAGAGATAACCAAATTAAGTTAGCTAATAGTGTTCTTGATTTACCCCATCAAGTATCATCAAATACTGTTGTTCTGCCCCTAAACCCCAGATTCGTTGATATCAGCTTCTAGAAAAGAAAATGAGTCCTTCTGCTTGCACTGCAATAAGATGTTTAATTTGTATGCTTAACCTCTTCTGAGCGAACAGTGATTTGTGACTGTTTAAAGTATAAATCTACTTCTTTTTCTAAGAATCATATTCTGTCTCATTTGTTCCTTAATGCAATGCTCCACATTTTGTTGTTCTTCTACACTCTTAAACCAATTATTTTTTTCTCTAGTCATATAGATACTACATATTGTCCTTTTCGGAGGCAAAAACCTGGATGCCTGTCCCTAGAACCTTATGAATTCTGTTGTATTATAAATATTTACCGCTACTATTTTAATACTAACAGCTGTGATCTTTTAATGTGCAGAGCATGTTTTATAAAGAGCCAGGTGCTCTGTACCTCTTCCCAGGTTCCAAAAGATTTGAGATTGTTCCTATTTGGCACTCTGCTAACAGGGCTCAACATACTTCATGGAAGAACGGTTCCTTCCTAATGAGGAATAATTGTTTTCTCTCCCAATACAGCTCTCAACCAAAGTTTAGACATTATTTGTACCTCCAATTGCATTTTTATCTGAGCTACTTAGTCCAACCTATTTGTCTCTCTGAAGGGATCAGCAATATTCAAACAAAAACATAAACCATGCAACCTCCCCAGCTGGTTGGTTTGTTCTTAAATCATCCATAATAATTTACAGCTGTAAGAATCTCCAAATTCAACAGGTGTAGTTTGTGTATGGTTGTTTATTAACTTTTTTCTCTTAGGTGAACCCAGAACACCCCAAAAGGGGAATATAAATAATTTTCTTTTTTGTCAAATGAAGTTAAATCAAATTTACCTTCCTTTTTTCCCATTACTTACAAAAGTATACTTCAGTAATTCCAAACTAACATACTTAAGCTGAAATAACCATTAAATAAAAAACAAATAAAGCTTTACTGATGTGCTGAGGTAATTTCTCATTCCAAATGAAATGTTTCTTTTCTCATTTAGAACTCCAAATGGGACCCTGATTAATGGAACAAGATGGCCAGTCTTCACTAGTACTGAACAAAAATATTTGACATTAAATACCAACACATCAGAGATACTGACAAAATTACGTGCTCAGCAGTGTCGATTCTGGAATATTTTTTTTCCCAAAGTCCTGGAAATGACAGGTAAAAATGCTTTTATAGAGGCTTTTATGTAACTTTTATACAAGGATCGTTTCCTTGATATTAACGTAATACTCGAGTTTAAATCTTTTCATTTATCTTACGTCCTTATTTGAATTTCCATGAGATGTTCAGATGTTGGATGAGACCGTCCATGCCGAGGTGAGGCTGTACCCTGTAACGTGCCCTGTGCTTCTGGCCATGGGCTCACCACCCTGTAGCACCCTGTTATGTACGAGGACAAACCCCGGGGACAGGCCAAGGCCCAGGATTGACGCGATACGGAGCTTCTCTGCCCCAAAGCGCAGATGCAGCCACAACACGAGACGTTTTAGAGTGCTGCAAATCTCTGCTCTCGAGCTGCCCCTGCGAGGGTCTCGGCACTGCCAGGCTCTGCAGTTCTGGGGTACCGGCAAGAGCACGAAAGACGTTGCTAAAGGGGAGGCTTGCGCTGGGGTTTCTAGAGGCTCTAGATGTTCTGTTGGAACTTTATGTACCTAAGGTGCATTGTGGGATGTTATATTGGGATTATATTATCTATTATTTATGGAATTTATATTAGCAGGCAACTAATCCACAGAGGATATTAAGTGCATCTCTGCTGCCAAGAGGGGATTCTGTTCTACATCTCACATGAGAGCACCTTCTGTTTTATTTCTAGAGTGTCAGTCATTGATGACAAGCCAGAGACTTCAGGATTTGCCTATGCAAATTAGAACTGATTTGTGCCTGACCCTGTATACAATAAGTTGATGAGATTTCACTACCTAGAAAAGTATAACAGGTTCAGTTGAACACAAAGGACTCAGATTTTCTTTAGAAGCTCGATGCCACTGTTTTTGCAAAGCCCACCAAACAAACCAAGCCTCTGTGCTTCTGGAGTTTGAAAGGAATTGGTTTTATAAAGTGATTTTGCAGCTCTGGAACAGCATTCTGCAGTTTGATGGGGGGAAGTCACATTTCAAAAATAAGATACACTTTTTAAATGTTAATTAGTAATTTACCAGCTTTCTGTAAGATTCAGTTTGAACGTTACTCTTAAAAATACGTAAACCTTCATGGTGCACAGATGATTCTTTCTGAAAGAATTTATTCCTTCCTCATTTGAGCCTATAAGTGTATTGTGGCTCAACTTTCATCTCCTCTCAATTCAATAGATGTTTTTCAATTAAATCAAGACAAGAAAAAATCAGTAGGTAAAATGAATAATTTATAAAGCATACTCTGTTTTTAAAATCATAGTATACCAAATTATGGATAGATTTAGGGAGGTTTCTCAAATTCTGGCAAGTCCTTTATGCTGTGCCAGAAGAACTGAACTATTTTACATATTTCTTTAACCTGGCTGTGAACCCCCATTGAGTACTGTGCATCACCAAATGCTCTGTGGCGGAGCAGAAGAGAGCGCATCACCAGACATAGTTCAACATATCTTGGCAGGACAGCAGAGTTGCTTTGCACGGTCTTGTGGTGTGAAGGATGACAAAGCAACACTCTGGATCTGCCAGGAGACATAAATACACCACTGTGCCATATTCAGTAATTTAAAACATAAATTTACATAATTTAATTAAAAGAAATTCCTGAGCATATCCTTAGCAAAAAAGAAAGAATGATTGTGCCTGGATCCTAATATAGAAATGAGACAAGAGTACTGTCAAGAAGGAGTGCTGCTTTGTCATGCATCTACATCTAGAGTATTGCTTTGTCATGCATCTACATCTATCAGTCCTTGAAATATTGTAACAGAAATACTATGAGTTTATATTTATGTTCCCTATACAGTCTCATACAATTCTGACAAAGAAACCTTTAAGATTCTGTTTATAAACATGATATAATACTTTATATTGTAATAATTCTCTTCACTGAAAATATTATTTTGCATTCCTATCTCCTTTTAGGCTCAAAGGACAGTGCACGCCATAAATACATGTATTTCCTCATTTTCTGAGGCTCTATCTTTTGTATTATTTCTTCCACTGAAATATTCTTATAAAAAGAAGGTTGCTTTAATATGATATGATATAAGATGACAGAGAACAAGAAAGAAATGTTATGTTATCATTATTGCAAGTTATAGTTCAAGTAGGATTCAGATAGACAAAGTGGAATTACATCAGTTAGAACCTGAAGAGCACGATCAAACCGATTTATTTTGCAGAAATTGCAAGGGGATTTCTCATTGTGCCAAGTGGTCAGAATTTGGCATGGATGTGCTTGGTAACAAACCACAACAGGCTGGGTAATACAGGTTCCTTGAGGCAGTTAAATATACGAGAGAGGGAAATATTTAGTCCCTGTCATCATTATGGTTAGATATTTTCCATTTTCCTCAAGCAACAAAATCTGGTATGTTAAAAAAAAAAAAATCATGGTTATGGATGGAGAAAACTAATAAGAAAAAAAATAAGCATAAGTTTGTATGATTTTGGAAGATTTCTCATGTCTTACCTTTCAATTTCAATATATAAAAGTATAATTGAAGACATGAGTCAAAATGTGTCATTTTGTGTCTAGCTTGGTAATAATCACTAGCCAGGTAAACTAGACCTAGACATGCCTTACGTGGGCTCTCAGTTCCAACTAGATAATTACTGTACAGATTTCAACTCTACTGCAAAGGCACCGAGAATACCCTCCATTCCCACTCACCCCAAGACAAGCTGGGAGCATTCAGCATTTAATATTTTATTTGAAGGCGTGAGCACTGGGACAATCACCAGAACTTTTTCTGATGACTGCTTCTAAAAGAAACACACCAGAGGGACAGTAAACAGCAAATTACTCTTAAGTAGCTTTTAGAGCAATTGTATGTTAGTTATAAAAGCACCTATGTTAGACTCCACCTCCTTAACACAATCTTTAAGGCATCTAGAGCCCTAACTATATATATATATATATATACACACACACGTGCCTATTTCCTCTTGGTTATAGAGAGCTGCAAGCAGTCAACCTTTCCATTTATTGTTCCATTACTACTTTAGTGTGCCTGATACATATTTTTCTATTTTATTTAATATCACTGCATCATGTATCATCTATAGAGAAATCAAACATCAAAGTAGCTAATATAAATACATTCTATTTTAAAACAACCCTAAAAAGATTTTGAATGTGGAGACAGAGAGAATTTCAACCAACCTCTTGACCAGTGAATAACCAAAATAATTTTATTTGCTATGATCCTCCAAACAGTTTCTGGATTCTATAGAGCTAAATACTCAGGGTAGTAAGACTATTAAAAATGTGACCAATTAGAAAATTTATCATCAGAATTAGTTTTCAATTTCCATAGAGCTAGATGCTGCACTCATTATGCATGCAGAAAAGTGAACGAGTCAAAAGTAACCTCACCAATACCACTGCACGTACTGACAGAGTAAGATGGTACTTACTGCACCTATGGGCAATAAGCTATGTGCCTTAACAACCTGATTTCATTCTAACTCCAGTACCTTGCATCCCAGGTCACAGGAGAGATAACAGCCCTTACAGTATTTATTTCATCTCCCAGAGAGCTGTATTGACTTTTGGAAGAAGAACATTTAAAAAAAAAAAAAAATCTGAAGTCCTTAAAAATACATACAAACCCAAATACACTGTTGTGGGTAGAAAAAGCACTGATGTTCAGAGTGTGTGATTAAAGAACATTAGAGATACTGAAGTATAGATACTATTTGTTTTCTCCTTTCTGAACATTTGTGTAGAAGCTATCACCATGAGAATCTACAGCATAGATAACTTGTAGCATTTATCAGACTAATGAATCAAGCAGTTTGCGGGTACTTGCATTTATAAGCTGTTGAGGACAGAAAAACTAATTCCAACTTGTCATCCCTTATTAATTATACTATATCATAACAGCTATATGGCATTTGTCCTGATCTTAATGTTAATACCACAAAAATACATTTAAAATTAGCACTTTATTGGCACATCTAGCAGTTCAACAAAAGATGGTATGGAGATAAATTTAACTTTGCTGTAATGCTATTAATGTAAGGGCTGTATGCCTGTATGGAAAGGAAAGAAATGCCAGCTGCCTGTGCTGAAAGTGCTGAAAAATAAATTAAAAAAAAAAAATTTTTTTTTTTCTCTCTGTTACACTGGGCACCTCTCTGATCACTGAGGTATGATTCATTGCCTACTGAAATCTCCCCTTTTCTCCTTGTAAACATCACTGGGCTTTGCATTAGGTTAGCTGGTAAAGTTTGGGATTGCCTAAATGACTGCATACAGCAAAATAACCTCACTATATTATTAGCTGACTTCCATAGCATTGCAGCACATTGTAGTAACCCACTGCTCTCAGCTGTAATTATCGGTCAAGTGGAATTCTCTAATCTTCTTTTTTTTTTTTGCCTTCTAGCTGTCAGCTCATCTAAGTCATGGGTGGTTGCTTCAAAGAGATTGATGATGTTGCTGATAATGGGATGCATTGACTTGTGACTTCAATTTGGATCTTATCACTGAAAAAAGCAAACAAATGGGAATCCAAGTTCTTATTTCAGTGTTTTCCTTCCCCCTTTTGTCTTTTAGATTCATTATGGTGGCTATTCTGAATTTCTTGTTGTCTGCTTTCTCTAGATGACTCACTTCACCATAATCTTGAAGAAGCACTGAAATGCCTCATAATTTATACTCTAGAACAGTGACTTTTAGTTGAAGTTGTGTGTATGGTAGAGGTATTCCATTTTCTAAAGTCTTTGGGCAGACTTCTAAAGTCTTTGGGCAGACTTCAAACACATCTAAACCTGAATAATTAATGAAGGAACAGGTTTTTTTAAATTCATAAGTGAAGGCTTTGCTTGGATAAATAAAACTGGATACTCATAATCAAGAATAAGGCAAGAAATACAGTTAAGACATTTTTCTCCAAATAGTACTAGTACTGGTTCATACACTAAATTACCAATCCATTTGACATATGTGGAAAATTTGGCTTTACCTGAGACCCTGGCTACATCTTTAAATTAAGAAACATGCAAAAGCAAGTCAGGAAAGTAAAGTGTTGTGCATGTCTTCTCCCCATAGTTCTGTGAGTCATATCTGCATAGCTTAGTAATCAAAACATGGTTTTATTGTTACCAGCATTTACAAATCCTCTTTGAGTTAATGACAACTGCGGCCTGCAGAAAAAAAAAATTAAAATTATCTGAACTTTTCTTGATCTCGATGTAACCAAGCTTATTTGCATCTTTAACTGAGGGAGAGGAGTATGGTTAATTTTTTTAAATATTTTTCCTATATTTGTTCTTCACAATTTCCCTTTTGACTACAAGCAGAAGTACAGAACCTCCCCAAGAAAAAAAGTATCTTGGTTTTATTTCTGGTCTCACTGAAACCAAGAAGTAATGTAAATCTCATTTCAAAGTATCATTAAATTGCCATCTGGATTTCCAGACCAAAAAGGTTTGGAAACGTTGAGCTAAACTGCAGATAAGCAACCAAATTACTGGATGCTTCTCCAAAGTAAATCTCCAAATCTGTTAACTCTCTTTCCAGAATATTTTCTCTATTGATGTGCAAAACACAAAAGTATTTCATTTTCACATAACCAGTTAAACTTGCAGTGCTGACAGATCATAAAAAAGGGGAAAAGGGTGTATTTATGGAGGGAAAGGGCCTATGCTCTACTGCAGCAGAAGAACATAAAGCCAAAAGAGCATAAAGAAACCATGTAACTGTTATCTCATGAACACAGTTACCAAATTTTTTTGGAAGCAAGCTATGTCAATATGGGACACTGAGATAATTAGGTCCAGAATGAATAAAGGCATCCATAGATCACAAATGGTTTCTAAACTTTAAGAAGTCTACAACTGATCCAAAATAATAAGCCACAGTATGCGATACAGCCTACATACATTACCTTTCCTTTAGTTGTTGTATGGGTTGTTCCTGCAAGGTCACTGCATTTCTCCCTAGTGTTAATTACCTTTTGGGACTGGAGGAAGTAATCCCTGTCCGTAAAATACTCTGGGAACCTTGTAAAATGATACATTTTTATTACTAGTGTCATCCTCACCCTCTGCTCTGATGTCTATAACAAATTTGGCTATAAATATTGCCTTGGGACACAGGATTAGTCGGCAAATTCTTTATAGGCTAGAATGAAAAAGAAAAGAGGAGATGGTTTCATGTTGACATAGTGCACATTTTACAGTATCTTTCTCCAAACTTGTTCCCCTTACACATTAAACTTGTGGATTTATTCCTCAGTAGGGTGAAATCCTGGCCATCCATTGAAATCCATTGAAACTAATGACAATACCCTTGTTGCCTTGAACAAAGCTGTGATTTCACTGTATCTTTACAAGCACCTATCTCAGTTTGCATATCGTAGTCTTCAGGGTGTGTAAGTTTCACTGTAGCGTATACTGAACCAAACTAATATTTTGAGGCTTTAAAAAAAAAAAAAAGGTAGCTTTAAAATGAAGAACTTGTACAGAAGCATTATCCCGAAGCAACAAGCCCATACATAAGCATATTTATTACCCTGCGGTGTGCCAGAATGATATCTTTGCAGTACTTTCTTCCTGATTTAAAGATAAAGTGTTAATCACTGAATTTTCAGTCATTCCAGGTTTAAGAAATGAGACAAAAGACCACCCTATAATGTATTTGGAGCAAATGACATTGATAATCAAAATTATTTTTCAATTAACACACAAAGAGATTCAAATTTAGATTAATGTAACCCATTTCATGTTTTACAGGAAATATTGATGAAGCAGAACGAGAGTGGAAAGCAGGATTCCATCGCTGGAACAATTACATGTCAGACTGGAAAAATCAATTTAATGATTACACTAGCAAGAAGGAGCGATGTGCAGGCTCCAATTAATATGTTTACCCTTTCCGGTATGTCCGTATTACTGTTCATCAAGCAAATATACAGGTAGCTTTCTAACACATCTAGCATTAAATATGTTATGCAGATTAAAGAAATGTTATGGATATAATTTTGATTCCCCAGATCTTTCATTTCTATTTTACCTCATATCTCAATAAACAATATAAGGTATCCATACCCTTTGAAGCTTCACTGTGTTAAATAGGACTATAGAGATTAAAGTCTGAAGATTAATGATGTACATATTATTATAAATACTGTTTAAATTCACACTTCAAAGAAACAATGTAATCTGTTATAGAAAAATTATTTTTTTTTTTAGTAGAAATAGCACTCTTTTACAGTATTGCCATGCAATACACAATCAGGTTTGATCTTTAACAGCAATGCCACCGCACTTAAACCTTGCTTCAGACATAATTTAATTGACATAAACATAAAGAGATAACAACTTTGCTGGACACTTCAAATGATATTTGCTTGTTAGACCAAAAAGTTTTAAGACCGCCATTAAAGCCCGAATCATTGCTTCTTTATGGCCAAATCTGTAGGACAAAGCCATAGTAGGAGAGTATTCAAACTATGTCTTGAAGGCCTAAATCATCAGCACTCTGTGTGCAAGTGCAATGGTGAGACAAGCCAGAAAAACTGACACCTCTGCTTCTGCTATCCTCATTTCTCAAGGAGTAAAGATATACAGATTCACAAAGGAATGAACTCACAGCTTTCCCTGCTCAGGCACCCACTGTCTTCAACTGGTAAAACCTCTGCTATGGAAGTAAGCTCCAGTTATGGTTGTTGTTTGGTTTTTTTGTCCATGAGTTACCTCCTAGTTGAGGGACAACCCCACATTTACTGGAACATGATGGACAAGTTTTTATACCTGCAGAAGAGCATCGATCTGCGTGTCAGCAGGTTTATCAGAAATCAGCCATGAAAGCCCTGCTCAGCCAGCCAGCTCTCAGCAGGGGAGCGGGACATGGCCATAAAGCCCTTGCTCCTCTTGGGGAAGGCTGCAGAGGATATCACTGCCGAGGGACATTGTGACCTTGGTGGGAAGGACCCAGGTCTTTGACATGGTCAAGCGAGCTCTAGTTGCCATGCAAGTAGGCATCTCCTGTACCCCTTTCTACCTACTTCAGCTGAATGTATTAGAAGCTTCTAAAAATCCCTTGGATAATTCTTCTTCCTACTTCTCTGCTTCTGGATGGGGTTGGAAGTTGTATGCCTGAATAACACCTTAATTGGCTGCTTTTCACTGGCCCAACTGGGCAGAATAAATGCCAAAAATTTGATAAACATAAGGAGTACGTAAAAGCAACAACTCATCTCATAAATAAATTATCCTGAAGCTTTCTGTAGATGTAACAGCATTTCAGTGCATCTATTTTCTGTTCTAGTGATTGTGAGCTCTTGCAAAATTCCTTCTTGAATTGAATAGGCTGAAGAGATCTAGATAATGAACAGAGAGCATGCTCTTTCGGGCAATCAATTTGACCACACAGGATCCCTACACCAAAGGGATTTATTTTTGCAGAAAGGCCAAATTCTGCAAGAGATGATGGCTTATCATCTTTTCAGTTATTTCTAAGAGAATACAATTATTTCCTGACTAAATTATGGAAAACCACCTTTTAGCATAGTATTTCCAAAGACTACAATCAAACCTGTGCAATCAAAAAACCTGGTCATTTTTGAGCAAGCTGATTAAAACTTGAAATTATCTGGGATTAAAAAGCCCTCTTTATGCAGCACTTCATGTTTATACCACAGGTAATTAGCTCATTACATACATTAGCATAGTTACTGCTATTAATAGTTGCATGGAGAGCTGTGTCAGTCTACAGTGTATTGGGTATTTATCAGCTACTCCTCATGCCAGTGATGAGCTACTGAAAAAAAACCACAGAAGGATGAATTTTCTGTCTGTCATTGAGCCAGTTCTGGCACTCCCCATTTTATTTATGTGGTGTGCTTCATAGACATGTTGGGTGCTGATCTGCTGCGGTGAGCCTTGGCAGCACCAGCAATGCCTAAGCACGTTTAAAAGCAGCATTTGTCTCTTTTGATATCCTTCTCTTAGCTATATTTCACTATCTATCTGTCTAATCAGCCTAATCAATAGGGAAAAAAAAATCTGAGCTAATTAAAATGCACAAATAACCTTTGGGAAGGGCAGGTTGCAAAGCAGTTTATAAAATATTTTGTTAGGAAGGTGTCTTTTGTATGTGCTGTGAGCTAGGCTGAATAAGGTCTACCTGAAGACTAATATCCTTCCCACAGTATGCATACGACACCTGTGATGGTCTTAAGAAGGAATAAGGATGGAGGGAAGAAGAAAGAAAAGCAGAATAAAATAAAGGTTAAACCACTTTTTGAATTATGTTTTTTCTGATTTTCTTGGTGTGAATATATTGCTAGCTTTGTATTTTTTCATATGCTGGGAAATAATATCTCCATTTATTATTCATATGAAATCAATATATCATGTAGTCATATATTCATATCCCTCACTTATGCAAAAATAGGAAAGCCTTAACTACTTGGATGTAAGTGGCTAAGGTAATGAAGAGTGAAAAAAGACCAGTCCCCATTGCAGGTATCTTCAAACTAAAGGTCAAACAAACTTATGTTGGAAATTGTTTGAGGATACTGTGTCATTGCTTAGAATGATGATTACATATTAGAGGGACATCTTGCCCAGACCTCACTGAAAATGTAATGTTGTTAATTAATGTTTTCTTTTGGCTCAAAAGAGGCAAGAAACCAAGGTTTCTCTGTGAAACCAGAGAAAATGTGTTGATTCTTTCTTACCATTCTTGATATCCAAAGCAAGGATTCTGAATTTAGTCCCAGAGTTGCTGAAAGATTATAATAAAATGAACTGCAGTGCCAACAAAAATGTTGGCATTAAACCAGTTGTCATTAGGTTTATAAGCTAACAGCACACTGATTAAATTACAGACATTTCACACATATTTTAGAGATAGTCTTAAGAGGACTGATGTCAGAAATTTCCCAGCAAAACTCCATTTAATTAAAACCAACAGTTTCTGCATTTTAAATGTTTTGTCTAAAGGAATTTGGGTTAGATAAGCTTTCTGTAAAGTTAAGCATTATTTAAGTGAAAACCTATCTGTGCTCCTGCTGGAGTATCAAAAACTGAAGGAGCTGGGATGTTCAGAATACTTGTCTAGGGCACCCTGGTCTGCATAGCTGGACCAACCAAGGATGAAACTTTCTGGCTTTGCAAAGGAGCCCTCAGACCCCAAAAGTTCTCTCTAGCAGAACTAAGACTCCCCCAAGGTTTCCAGGCTTCCTCCCAATTGCAGATTTTACACTCATAGCTCGGATTTTTGGGACGGGTGCTTGCTGTCCTATGCCCTGGCCATCACTCTAGGTTTATCAGACTGTTAAAGCCAAATTTCTGTTTAAGTGGAAGCCTGGCTTTTTGGCCCTCTTTGATCACTACAGGCTCAGGCTATTTATAGAGCAGAGATTACTGCTCTATAAACACATGGCTATACATGCCCAGTTAAGATCTTCATGAACGGACAACTCATATGCATCTCTTAATAGCACGGAGCAGAGGCAAATCTCTGTCAGCTTATAGCTAGAAAGTTATCCTTGCAACATAAGGAATATAAGTCCTTTTTTTATTATTAAGTAGAGTTTTAGAGAGAAAATTATCTTAGATTATGAAAAACTGATGGAACTTTCA
Source organism: Haliaeetus albicilla (assembly GCF_947461875.1). NCBI lineage: Eukaryota > Metazoa > Chordata > Aves > Accipitriformes > Accipitridae > Haliaeetus > Haliaeetus albicilla. The sequence continues at coordinate 40,032,531 of NC_091491.1, forward strand.
GGAAAATGTACATGTATTTCATTATATATAAGCTTAATATGACCTCTGTAGGCCTCTCTAATGTTCCTATCACAACAGATCATCAGCAAGCGATTCGGCCCATTGTCATATGCAGATATCACATAGATTAATCTGAACGTAACATTAACAGCGGAGAGCTATATATTTGTCTCTGTCAACATCATAACGTTGTCTTCTCAGGCTTGATTATGGTTCATGCATTTCTACTGGCTCAGCACCAGTTCTGCAACATCAGCAGCAGCTATTTAGAGGGACATAAAAAAATGTCACTGTACTTCAGTTCCACCTGCAGCGTACCCAGCTAGCAAAGAGCAGCCTTCCAGTTGCAGGGAAGAAATGGGGGGCAAGGAAGAGATGAGGCCAAAGGGGGAAAAAAAAAAACAACAAGGAGGCAAGGTCGAAGGGAAAAAAAATACCCCCAAGGAGACTAGGCCGAAGGGGGGGGAGGGAATACCCCCAAGGAGACTAGGCCGAAGGGGACAAGAAATCAACAAAAAAACCTCAAAGAGACTAGGCCGAAGGGGGGGAAAAAAACACCCAAAGAGACTAGGCCGAAGGGGGGGAAAAAAACACCCAAAGAGACTAGGCCGAAGGGGGGGAAAAAAACACCCAAAGAGACTAGGCCGAAGGGGGGGAAAAAAACACCCAAAGAGACTAGGCCGAAGGGGGGGGGGGGGGGGGGAACCACCCAAAGAGACTAGGCCGAAGGGGGGGGGGGGGGGGGGGAACCACCCAAAGAGACTAGGCCGAAGGGGGGGGGGGGGGGAACCACCCAAAGAGACTAGGCCGAAGGGGGGGGGGGGGGGGGAACCACCCAAAGAGACTAGGCCGAAGGGGGGGGGGGGGGGGGGGGAACCCCACCCAAAGAGACTAGGCCGAAGGGGGGGGAAGCAAGGAGACTAGGCCGAAGGGGAACACAAACACCCCCCAAAACAGAGAAACAAGGCCATGGGGGGGGGGAACCCCAAACACACAAAGAGACAAGGCCAAAGGGGAAAAAGACACCCCCAAGGAGAGTAGGCCGAAGGGGGGGGGGGATGACCACAGAGACAGGGCCAAAGGGGAAAAAAAAAAAAAAAAAAGACAAAACAAAAAGACAAAGCCGAAGGGGATACCACCCCCCAGAGAGACAAGGAGGAAGGAGGGGAAAAAAGAAAAAAAAAACCAAAAAACCAGAGACAAGGACAAAGGGGGGGAAAAAATCCAAAACCAAACTAAAAACCCCATAAAACTCCCACACAAACACTTTTGCCCCAGAACAATCAACAATTGAAGGGCTTAATACTGTACACAGAGGTACTAAGTATCCCAGTGTCTCTGTTCCAGTAACTCCAGCCAAAAAAACCTCCCACTGAATTGGCAAAATAGGTTTAGGAATTTGACAGTGATTCAGAATATGGGGTGAAGAATGAGACAGGCAGGTTTGGCTCAGGCTTGGGGGCTGCTATGGAAAGTGCTAGTGCCAGCTGACTACTTTCTCACTGTCTTTTCTCTTCCAATCTGTGGAACTACGGGCATTTGCCAAAAATTCTGACTGCTCTTGGCTAGCCACAGGGTCTAAAACCAAGCACCTGTGTAACAGATTTGTGCAGCTGTATGTGTTTACCATGGCTGATCCATCTGTAGTACATGCCACACGCCTGTTGATTTACTCTGGGTGGATTGGGAGCAAGAATCCATTAGGAAAAAAAAAAAAAGTTCCTGGCTGAATTACAAGTATTTCTCTCTTTCTCATTGCTCTGTTTTTATTTGTCCTCATCTGTCTAAGGTTCTAGATGGGTTTTCTATTGCTAGATGATTGCTGCAGTATGAGGGTGAAAAAACTTCTTTTTAAAAAAAAATCTCTAGCAAAATAGAAAATTTTAGACTATTTGAATACTGTATATTTGGGATCTATAAGAGGTGCTTGGAAACTGTGTGCACATGGTTAATATTTAACAACCTTGACCCAGTTCTGTGAGCCAAGAGGACCACTGCTTTAAAATCATGTGTCTTAGAGAATATGCATCCATGCACACATACATACATAGAAATAGAGTTTCATCAGCAATTGCCTCTCAACAGTATATTTCCAACCTGTGCAAGCAACATGGAGATGGAGGCTTATATGTTATTGGTTTTGTATGCTTTCAAAGTGTATCTTTTTGGTCTTTACTGAAGACTAAAATGATCACAGGACTTTCTGATATAAATCAACACCTCAGCTAAATTAGTCATTCACAGTTAAAAGTTCAAAAGCTTTTACTCTGATTTCAATTGTTTTAGGACCAAATTTTATGAACAAACATAATTAGCCATTTTGAAATGCTTCATAAGACAAGATAATTCCTTCCTGACCCCTGCTGAAATCTTGAAGCATGAATACTGATTATCTTGTTTTAGCACGTAAACCTTCCAGCATTTTGTTGATAAACTAGATTAGTTGCACTCATAAAAACGTTAACTCATAGACTTAATGACTACAAAGCAGTGATGTGAATCTACAATTAGGGCAGGTGTGAATTTTTGAGAGGCTTTTAATTGGATTGCAGGTGAGATTAAATAAGGCTTCTAGGCATGTTGCAATCAGAAGTGCTGGGCTGGGGGGGTGAAGGGGGCTAAGACACATAACTATTTAAGTTATTTTGGGGAGAATTAGGAGGAAAAATGAAGCTTAATTCCAGCACAGGATCTGTTACATAAAAGTGAACAATGAAAAAGTTTCCTTCCTGATAGCATCACAGTAGCTTGAGGACATGTACAGAGGCTGTGGGGGTCTGTCTTTTGGAATTTACTGAATCTGGTCATTACATATATCATCAACTTTTTAAGAATACTGTCATTCTGGTCAGGGATCTGGAGGTAGCCAGGACATTACCATTTTTTAAAAACTGAAAATTATCTAGGCCTTCCAAATCCACATATTTGCCTGGAAAAGAACACCAGCTTCTGATCTTTTCAATTCTGCTCCATTTTAATATATGCCATGGTTGCAGGAGCTAATGTTTTAGCCACTATTAATAGAACAACGTACAAATGGTGTAGGTGGTTCTCACGGTTTGGGAGTGCTGTGGTTAATTTCTTTAATTTATAAAGTATTTATAAGTCCTCAGTTATACTGAGCAGTGGTAAAAGTGTGTAGGCAGAAAGCAGTTATCTCCACACCTCTCAATCTTCCAAATTAAATTCACTCTTGCAGCATGTCTAATCACTTCAGGGTACCTCATCATCCTCTCCCTATTACAGGCTATGCAGCACCATTTCTTATAAAATAGATACATTTCAACAGAGGTTTTAGATTAATCTTATTTTATTGTCTCATGTGTGAGACAATTAGGGTATTAACCCAGAAAAAGCAGCAAGAGATGTGACTGATCATTTATCAACAATTGTTTAGAAAGTAATTCACATGGACCTTATTTAGGACTGTGAGAACCAGCTGGAATTACACATCCGAAGTGATACTTCTGAAATATTAAAACTTTTCCCACTCGGTAATTACAGAGCACAAATTTTATAGATAGTGCTAGCTGAAGTTACATCAGTCATTAAATAACATTAACCCTGCCTCATTTTTGCTGAGTTAAAGCAAGTATATTTAACTTTTATTTAAATTAGGAGTTAGAATTGCAGAAAAATATTGCTTTGTTATCTTTCAACTTTTTTTTTTTTTAATCTAGAAGTTCATCCCATTTCATGTTTTGTTTTCAGTGCTACAGTGATTTGGATAGTTCGAGTTTTCCCCACCTCTGCTCTCTAAAAGAGCTTGATCTTGTAGCTCTCACTGCAGGTATAATTCTGGTTCCAGGAAATATTATTACAAACCAAAACTGCAAGTATATACTTATGTACACATGGTTGCCTCCATTCAAGACTTTTATATTGCATCTGGTTTTGGGAATGACCTCAGCACTCTTTTAGATCATTGGGTAACTTTCAGTTAATTAAAGCTTTGTCATTGCCTTCAGCAGAAGCATAAGAGCTCCTTTGACTGACATTTTCAATCTTCCCTATCACTTAGTAATCTAGGAGATGTTTACTAGTTAAGAAAAAAATTCCACACCTCAGAACATACTTTTTTTTTTCTTCTCTTAATGACAAGCTAAATGGGAGAGTAAAACTGTGGACAAACTGTATTTATATACTCCTCTTTGCAGAGGAAAATCCATTAGATGCTAACTAAAAATGCCACCAATTCATTTACTTTATGTTTTACATGTTTCTATTATTTTACTAATGGATGGACTCTGAAAAATGGAAGCAGAAACCAAAATTATCCTCTGCTAATCCCTGGCAAAACTGGCAGTCTGCTTTCAGCTCACTTGAGGGTCCTCTACTCCTTCATCAAGGCTCTCAACAGATTACTTTAATTGTACCATAAATAGGATCCACTGTAGCAGTTCCCATCCTTATCCACACTCAGATAGTGATGTATTATTAAAAATGCAAAGATCAGTATAGCCAAGAACTCCTTCCTAGAGAGGAGTATTGACAACTAACCACTACAGGAGCTCCCAAGCCTGTGACTATCCTCTGTAGGTCTAGAACTGCGAAGAGGGATCTTAGTCAAAACTCAGCCTTCAAGTCTCTACTCTTACTCCAAGAAACAGCTGGATTGGGTCTGAGCAATGCAATTTGACAACACTTTGGAGCAAAGAAAGCGATAAAGAAAGTCTCATTGAATTTTCTTTCCTATCCCAGGGCACAAAAATGCCAGATTAATGACTTTAGCTACCTCAAGCAGTGGTAATGCATGAGGTTTCTTACAAAGCTTTGTGCTGAAGTCAGTAAACACAGAACACAAACAGGGTCTTACCTGCTCTCTCCACCTAGTTAACCTCTGGCTAACCACATTCCATGGTGTTGGCCATAGCAGGACCCGATGTCTGTAGCCCAGGGGTCTGATGAAAACTGAAAACTCCACTTAGGACAAGGTCTCGCTCTTTTGGTGAGACAGTACTTCAGGGGACAATTGGAACCCGCTGGATCCCCATTAGCTTTTCACTCATTCAATCTAGCCTCGTTACTGGTGAGGCAGGTGTGCTGTAGCATGAAAATAAATGGTCTTCTGTTGGCAGACTTTTGAACCCTCTTGAATAACCCTGGGATTAAAACTCACTCTGAGCAATGGAGAGGATTCACAGAGGCTTTAGCCCAAGATGTCACCCACTCCAGAATAAACTATGCAATTTATGTTGATATAAGAACAAGCTTTATGCCAAATCTCTGAAAATCACACTCTGTGTTACATCTATATTCAAAGGAAGCTCCCTTGACCATGTAATCAGCCACTGCAGCCTGAATTCCTTCTATTTCCCGTTGGTATTACTGTTACAAACTCCTAAAATCTAGGTTACTGGTAGTGCACTCTGGCTCTACAATGAATTCATGGCATTTGACATTCATAACCCCGCATTTATGAAAATAGACTAGTCCATTAAAAACCTTGTTAATAATGGTTCTAGCAAAGCATACATTGCCTGAAGCAATACAATTATTGGTCAATAATTCCTCTTTAGCTGTCTGTGTTACTACCACTTTATTTCAACACTTGGCTTCTTACCCTTTGATCAGCTAATTATCTTTTTACCCTCTGATCCTCTTTGCAATTCCTTGGCAATTTGATCCATTAATTACAGTGCCCATATTCCCTATTTTCTGTAGAATGTGCATTTTTTCTGAACCTCTTCACTTTTCTTCATACAAATACTTACCATATTTCTGTAGGGTATATCTACTTCTGTAAATATATATATTGATAGAAAATGCTATAATTAAAAGTATCATTACACTTTCCTTTCAATCCTTTGGAGTTCATGAAAATGTCTCAATAGTTTGTCATTGACTTAAATTTTGATGGAAATGGGCACTCATCTCTGGGAAATTCTTTGGCACTCCATCGTCAATTACCATAAACTCTTAGATTTTTTTCAAATGTTAGTAAACATTGATTGTATTTCCATCCTGGAGTCTCTATTAAAAACACAGTTTCTGCTATGTTTTCGATATATATTATTAAAAAAGTATTTTCTGATATAAGGCTTTTCTCGCTTTATGAGCACATGACTCACGAATTACTGAATTTTCTGCATTGCCAATTTCCTAGTCCTTTCGAAGACAGATGTAGACTTTCAGTGCAACCTAAATATGTTTTAGAATGGTAGAATTTTGGGAAGATAACCTCAGGCTGTTAACTCGTACAGTGCAGAAATGATGGTGCTATGGGAGGGGGTCATCTCTGAGACTGGGAAGTGAAAATTTGGCAGCTGGAACACAGCCTTGGTGTTTGAAAGCTGGATTTCATTCATTTACTGTGATCAGGATAACCTATAAGAATTAAAACCAGTCACTTATTCTACCAGGCATTCTCTGACACTGCACTAAAGGCAGCTATATAACTGTGTTTGAGGCAGCACTGCAGTATCTGCTTGTGAGGGAAAGTGGGGCAGCATGAAGAAGGGATTTACACTCAACACGCACCAGTTTGGGATACAAACCAGTGCTGCTGGCTGCCCTTTGGGGATCAGTGGTGGACAGTTTCCCTCTGGGCAGGTCAGGCAATTGGGCCAACCCGGGGTCTTGGAGCAAAGAGGAGGGGGGTCATGTCAGAGTCCTTCCTCCTCCTCCTGGCTGACCCAGACCCACTATTCCCACTGGGACATCCCATGGATCAGTTTAGAAGCTGCTCACTCACATACACCTTGTGCAGTGCAGTGCTGTGGTTTTACAGTGAAGTTGCTTTTTTTTCTCCCCCCATTTAAATTATCCATTCTGCAAACCTTGCAGATAAAAGCATGCAAACTCAGAATGGTCGGCAGTGGTTCTTCCTTCCTGCTTCATGCAAGAAAGAAACAGTGCAAGCTGGGTCTCTTCAAAGTTTGTGCAAAAGAAGGACACACTCCTTTAAACCTCCTGCATCTCAGTTTGCCTATTGGTGGTGTGGGAATTCATCCGTTAATATTTGCCTAGCTTTTTAACCTCAGAGTGAGTAGTTTTAGTTCAGTACTGAGGGCTTGGGAAATCTCAATCGATAAAGCACAGCAAAACACAGACTCTATGATTCTAAGTTTTATTCAATTATGTGGCACTTAGTTGCAAATGCTCACTTAGTCCTTTGGCCAAAGTTACTAGTCGTTTAAAGTAATGGTTTTGTGGTGCGTCCACTCAAATGAACTCACAACTTCTCGTTCCAGAGAAACCTCTTCAGAGTTGCCAAATAGTTATCATTAATGAAACATTTTTCTTTTTGACCTGGTTTCTGCTTTTAAAATGATTGATTGAACACTTCTTTTCTTGCACAAATAATCTTTGCAATTTTTAGTATAGGGGATTCATTTTAGCTTCTCCAGTGTAAAAAAAAATTCTTATTTCTGTGCAGCCAATTGTTTTCAATCAGATTACTCTTACAAACTATGGGGACTGCAGGGGCAAAATACATGTTACAGAGTAGAAGTATCTTCCTCTACAATCCAAAAGAAAATCTCCTAAGAAATAGCATTCTTCTCTCACAATTTCAAAACAAAAGTGTGCTTATTGAATACAGTCCTGTCTAATCATGTTGACTTATTCTTCCTTTTTTCCCTTTTAGACCTACCTGATAGCATATAAGTTGCCATTTTTCACATTAGTTCTTAAATAGCTCACACTTCCTTGCATCACAAAGCACTTAACAGCTTTTCAGTAATCTGATTGTTCAATTGTCTGAATATTTCTTGACATAGAAAAGTGAAGTACAAGATCAGCTTGAAATATCTTGAAATACAGTAGGCCATTTCACTGTAACTGAAGCAAGTAATGGAGGATTTGTAAAATAAAATGTAAAGAAATGAATTGCAATAAATACGTGTACTGCTCCAAGGGTATTTCTGTTTGAATTATGGAAGTTCTCATTCATTGTTTGGGAATCAGGACTTATCTGCTTGACTTCACTTTATAGTCCCCTAGCCAGATATCTTAGCTTCTTCTGAGACACACTATAACTCCATACTATATGGAGAAGCTCAGTTCATTGATTGATTGTAGATCTCAGATTTGCCAAACACAACCAGAAAGGTGCTCAGAACTGCTGACAATGTAGTTTTTCTTCACTACCACCTGCATTATGAAGGAAAACTTTTTGCTGCTTCCTTTGGTGGAACTCAGTCTCATCAAGTATTCCAATCAGAGAAGCAACATCGCCAACAACCAGATTAAACAGCTGCTGAACTTCAGACCCGGATTTGTGACTAACCTGAAATGTACAGTAGTAAGGGAAGAAATTCATTAATCAAGAAAGTCTTCAAAGAGAAGTACCATTTCCTCTAGTCAAATAGCCTCTCTTTTTATGTGTGTGTGTAATACTTATCCCAGTCAATATTTAGATTATTAAAATCCAGCAAGCTACATAATATGAACACTTACATTTTTTTTTTCTACAGCAGAATCCACAGTTCACCTGATTGTGATACTTTTTAATCTCCAGTTTCAATTCAAATTCACGTAACCAAAACACTTAGGTCATTTTCCTTTGTCATTAATTAATATCTCTCACTAATAACTAACTAATCTCTCTATTTTCCTCTTGTATCCCTCTAGAAAATTGCATCAGGTAGTTTTCAGTTACTCATGTATTTTTTCCCCTTTCCTTTCTGTTCTTGCTTTTCCTCTCCATGTTGCCTAGACTGTTATTCAGTGCTGTGGAACCTTAAGTAATCTGCAGAATTCCTCTATATTGTTTTGCTTTATCAGTAAAAAAAAAGACAAGGTGATTTTTGATAGTGGTTGCCAACTAAGATGTTCCCATACACAGAATTCAGCTGCAGTCCATTTCTTAACAAATATCATTTTGCCTTTCCTACCACTCCAAGTTGGTTATAAATATTAAATCTTCAGGCTAGTAGATCTTATCCCAGCTTTTGTGTTTGCACTTTTAGCTCTGAATAACAATTAAAAGCCAAGTTTTCAAGAAAACTTTATGATTTGATTTTCAGTCATCCTTTGATTTAATTCTCTAAGATTTTTTGCTGCAAATAGGTTAAATTTGTTGCACTAGAAACCTCATCTAGAGGTGATTGAAGTCAAGAAAAGCCTTTCAGTTGAAGTTTGTAGGCTTTAAAGTGAACCCTAATTTAGGACCTGAGCCTGCCCCCACTTCTTCAACAGAAGTCAATGACCCTTTCAGCAGAAGTCAATGTACAAGTTATGCTTTGACACACACACACACACACACAAATTCCAAAACAATTAAGCATGTATTTATAACTAAGATGAATGCACAAGTAATAGCATGTCACACATGCCCAAGAATTGCAATGCTTTGTTGACTGTAACCTTCACCACAGGAAGATTTATAAAAGAGTGAGGTGCCAACTTCATGTTTGTAGCATACAGGATTGCCTCTCCTGTTACAGCTGGGAGAGGCACAGACTTTAAATATTGTTTATCACTGAAATGTTTAGATATCCTTCCGCTCTTCTTTTCTTCCTGTGCTATTTAAGCAAGAAGCTTTATTTGAACAAGAGCTCTCTAAACTTATCACAGTGGTTTTTTTTCTCATTTCAATCTTCTAATTCATTAATATAAGATCCAGTGATCTTGCTGTCCCTACCTTGAGATTAGCTGCTATTTTGCCTTTTGACGAAGACAGATAAGAGGAAGCATTCTCCAAAAAGAGCTTGGGCTGGAGAAGAGAAGGCTGAAGTGGGATCTTATTAATGTATATAAATACCTGAAGGGAGGGTGCAAAGAGTATGGAGCGAGGCTCTTTCCAGTGGTGCCCAGTGACAGGACAAGAAGCAATGGGCAAAAACTGAAGCACGGGAACATCAGGAAACACTTTTTTACTGTGAGGGTGACCGAGCACTGGAACCGGTTGCCCAGGGAGGCTGGGGTGTCTCCATCCTTGGACATAATCAAAAGCTGTCTGGACACAGTCCTCGGCAACTGGATCCAGGTGGCCGTGCTTGAGCATGTCATATCAGATTAGGTTCCCCATATCCAGTGGGGTTCCCAAACTGTGCAGCACCCCAAATATCATAAGATTTGGATCAATTTTTTAAATATCTTTGCTCTCTTATCAAGCCTCTTGTCTCATTCTTCTTTGGTCTCCTATTTCTAGAATAAGAAATAAACGTACCTTTGCCTGGCCAATTTCTTTGAACCGAAAAATAAACCTGTAACTTGGGGCATACTTGGAAATGTTTACAGATGCTCAGTAACCCCGTGAAGACTCTCATGTCCCTTTGAATTTAATGGAAGTTGACACTGAATTCAATGAAGTGCGAATTTCCCTCTCAATTTCGCTAGCACTTTCTCTGGGTTTATTATGCCTGTGATTTCACACAGTGTCTGTAAATAGTGTTATAATACAGCCACCAACTCAGCCATAGTATTTCAATTGAGAAGTTAGAGACCAAAGTCTTTTGCCATTAGCTGCCTCCAGTTCACATCTGCGATGGATAATCTGGATTCAATGCTCTTGAGATCTGTCTTTTATTACTTATTGGTTTCATTTATTTTCTAGCAGCTTCTTATAATTAGAAATGGTGAATCCCCCTCCTTTAGGAAAATATCAATAATATATTATAAGACAAGATTAACTACTGCACAAGGGCCTTATAAACCAGAGAGATCTCAGCAGCTTCAGCTTGCTCCTGCAGGGTTGGTGTTAGGAGCAGCGGTTTGGTAAAAAACCTCATCGCAGGATGACACACCCTCTCCTCCGTACTTCTTCCAATCTCACGAATGGTGATGTGTGACACTGCAAAGTCCAGTGTGTTCACTGGCGATCCTGTGGACACTACCTGCTTTGCTATGGCTTCAACACTGTGATGAATACTGAGATGGGAAATCACAGTTGCATAACAGTAGACTTAAGAATATGGATTTCGTTCCTCTTTTTTATCTTTGCATGTGTGTAAGTAAATTGCCATCAACAGGATTACTGCAATCCTGGATCGTATGTGGTACGGAATTTTTGGACTTTAAGTCCCTCTAGTTCCTTCATAACCATCCTTGCAGATCTGGCAGGGTAAGGTTTTAGCTTGTTATCCTTCTAATCCTGTCGCAGTGCTTGCTGCCCTTGATAATTTTCAAGCAAGCAGGTGCCTGGAAGGAAATGGAGTCAGGTAGCTGATTACTGTCTCTGTCGTGCTCTGAGGAGTGGTGAGAAGAGTTATGCTGGGGTAGATGCAAGCGGGAAACGGAAGGGAATAGCAGAAATGCCATTGCCCTGGGTCACGTACCAGAGTGAAGCTGCTCTGGTAGAAGCATCTCCTCCCCAGCCTGGCACAGTGACAGACCGGTCCCTCGGCCAGCAAATGAGCCGAGGGTTCGGAGAAAGGCAAAGGTGCTGTGCTGGCAGGGAGCAAAATCTCGTCTCTGCTTCAGAGTGTCAAGAGAGGGGAGCTAATGTAAGAGCTAATGTCTCCTGGCCTCTGCCAGGAAAACTGGATGGCCCTTGCTAAACTGTTTTTCTGGGTTTAGTTTCAACAAGCTGTGTCTATGCAGCAGAGCCCTATTAAAATCAACTGACTTATGTCGGTGCTTAAAGCTACCCACAAAAATAAGTGCTTTGCTGAAAAAGGATAGACTTAAGCTGAAGCACTTTGCTGCATAAAGTTCTGAGTCAATATTTTAAACGGGCTGTGTAATTTCCCATCGTTTAATGTGAGGCACCTCCTTGTGCCTTTAGTTCAGAATAGTCTTATACATATCATCAGGAAGACTGTGCTCATCCTATGCCTCACTACATCTTATTATGAAATTATAATGCCACTCTATAACCTTGCTGGAGGGAGAGTTTCAAGCTAATGCAAGAAAGCTGGCCTCCCATACTGATGAACAAATATTTTAAAGTAGATATCTCTGAATATCCATCCAGTACCTTGTTGCAGCCAGCCTCAGTGGATTTCTGTTGTTTACCTTAAGAGAGCTGGAGTTTATATGTTTAACTATTACCACCCCGTCCCAAAGCCTGCTTGGAATTTTAGAAACTTAGTTCTTGGAGTTTTATCTTCTATGGCAATTGACATGTTGCCTAGTCGTGTTGTTTACATGTTTCAAACCTGAAATTATACAAGATCATAAACCATAGAGCAATCTCTGGGAAATATTTTGCATGTTTGTTTGTTTCTGATAAAAATTTGCAAAAAGTTCAGACCCATTCCTAGTCAAAAAACATTAAAATATAAAATTAAAGAGTCAATGCTTTTTAAAAGCCTAATCTGCTCTGAGCTTTTCAGAGCAGGAGAACTTCACCAGTGCAATAAACAGTCAGACATTCCCTCTGAGCCTGATAAAACCTACTGACGTCTGCAGGGAGCTATGCTACTGTAAGAATATTGTACCCACTCCATCACTGCTAGCATTGCATATACAGTCCTAGAGCCAGCTTGAAAATGTTCAAGCAAGATATTACCAGTCTCTTTGACAATAACCATTTGTCTCATGTAAAATATCTATGTAGACTGCACTATGTGCTCATAATAGATATAGGTGCAGCAGTTTCTTTTCCTACACTGCAATAGTCAGGACGTCTTACTGTCTGAGTGACTACCAGTTATGTGCAAGTATAGGGAGAAGGAAAATCTATGGAAAGTTGTAAAAACATTATGTACAGTCTCTGAAGTAACTGAAATAATTCTGTGAAAATTATTCTACCTTTCTTCATGCAGTCTAACCTTTGTATTTCAGTACCAAAAATGTATATTTGGGAAACAGACTGGCATAATTACAGTACAAAGAAACCTGTAAGAAATGGCAAAATGACACTAAAAAATAGCCACTGGGAATAACACAAGCAAAGGCAAAAAAAAAAAAAGTTATTTGTACAAAGAAGAGTTTGTGTGTAACAAATGCAGAAGGGAGAATTCTGCTTATTAAATTAACTGCAGATTTGTTCTGCTGACCTGTGCTGTATGTTAGGAGGAGTTTAGCTATGTTACTCACAATGTGATCCATATTATGTGCTCTGTAACTGCTCTCTGGGTATGTAGAATTTATGAAAGACTTTAGATTTTGCTTAGAAGTTTGCTAAAAAAATCTGCATTATTTTAAAGGATGAGCATGATGACAATGTTAGGTTTTGACTTTGCAGAGATCATTTGAAAGGTACTCTCCAGAGCAAGTGAAGATAAGCAAACAGGCTGATAAAATGCAAAAACGTCCCTGGAGTTTGTATAGCTCCAACTCCCATTCTATGCTTCCTCTCACTTAAGCAATAGGAAACACCAAAGAAGAGGAGAAGAAGAAACACTTTCTGAGAAAAGACCCCTGATGTCGATAATGGTTGTACCTGGGTAGCAGCCCAGCGTGTTTTCCAGAGTGTTTGCTTTGTGCAGATGAGAGGCTGAGGGGCTGTTCTACTGTCACCCACTGATCCCAGTAACTTGAGCAGTTGCATGTTTTCTTAAAGTCCTTTCAAGTGGAGATCAGTTATCTCCACACCTTATTTCGGGAGTGGTTTCTGCTCCCTCCACGTGCCGATGGAAAGCAGCTGCAGCGTTCCTGCTCCGCTCCGTCTGTCCGGGGGACTCCTTCAGTGCCCTCCCTCCATCCCAGTATGTTTTACAAGGGACATCAAGACACAGGAATGGCACGTCTCAAAATGCAGGAGGAAATCTGGGGATCCTGAGGTTCCTGTCTGAACTGTCACACCATCCCCACCGACACTGCCCCTACTTCAGTCTGACCCATAAGAGAGGAGCGGAAGAAATAAAAATATTATTTAGCATGCCTGCAGGGAGGAGTACCCTATGCACAGCTTAAATACATCAGGTTCAGGCTAGCCTGAGCCTCCTGAATATTAACATCAGAGAGAACAGAAAGTTGCACAAGTTCATTATTTGAGGTCTTGTAAGTTGGGCTTTTCAGTTAATTTTCACTTTCTCTCGCTCAAGCCCCAGCTTACTTGACCTGTGTTACACTGCCTATTTTCTGACAGAAACACCACAGATAAGCCTCTCGCCGGCAGTGGCCTTGGTTATCTGGGTCTGTTTGGGAACAGAAATGTGCTATCGGTATCTGAAAAAAAGGTCTGCTTAATGTCAGGGAGTATGCCAAATTATGTCATGAGAAAAGGGGAAAATCTCTTGACACTATTTTCTTTTTTGAATAAGCTAAAGCAGGAGAGATAAAAAGCTGTTTATCAAAGACAAATACAGAAATAAAATTCTGCTAGCCACTAAGATGCATCACTATGTGCAGAACAGGTAGACTATTCTCAGAATTTTTAATTTATTTATTCTGTGGTTTGTGGTTATCACCAGTCCTGCATCACTCCTGTTGGCTCCAACATGACCATAAACAGTTTGGGTCCAAGAGCCAAAGCCTCTCTTTTCGACTTTGTGCTCTGTGCAAGGTTGTTTTAAGAGGGTAAATATTTACCAAGCTGCAGAGTGAGGATAACAGAAGCAAGGAGGGCTTTGCCTCTCAGACAATGCATCAAGCTGAACTTTTTATAAAATTTTCCAGATGGGCAGAATCTTCGTCATTCACAAATTATCTGTGTGCATTCTGGGCCCAATTCCCCTGATGAATTCCTGTTTCTATGCATCCCAATAGATTTGTTTCTGTCTACCCTTCACACATTTCAATTTCTGTAACGTTTTTACATTATATATAAGATATCCATAGTCTGCAAAGGGATAGCTAGATCAAGAAAAGAATGAGATTATTCCCTTTGCTCATCAAAACAAACAGAAACAGCATTTCTTCTTTTTTTGCTTATGGACTGACAATGCGTGATAGAAACAGAAATGCAGCAAGTATATTCATTTTTCTGTCTCTTAAAGCTAGATATGGTTCTTATGAAAAGTTCTCAGTATCTTCTAGCTGGTGGAACAGTTTTGTCTAAAATACATTAGAGACACTCGTAACTATTAAAGGAAAAAAAAAAGAAAAAGCAATGACAGCAATAAAATTGCTGACAATAACATAGTGTCTTAGTCCACTGAGATTTGGCAATAATCAATACATAATGCCCTCTCTAAAAATACTTTGGCTTTTGGCAGCTTTAAAAATTTTATTTCCCATAGGTGTAGATCGTCTAAGGATTAGGCAGGTTGAAAAACTCAGAGAAACGTTGAGAAATTACTGAAAAAACAATAAATAGTTAAATCTCAGAAATTCACAGAACACCTCCAGCTGGGCAGGAACAGACAATAATCCAGATCTGCAATAGCATAGAAAATCAATAGAATAGAGGCCATGGTTATTCCTGCTGCAAATGTAATTCTGGTTGTTTTATCTTCAAGGAAGAAGCAAAGTTCATTGCAAACATTATGGACCTTCCTTTTTCACAGCTATATGAATAAGGAGTGTCTCCACTGAGACCTAGAAAATTATCTCAGTTAGTGGAAAATCAACTCCTGTTTTTGGCGAAATGAGGTGTCTAGAATGTATGTGTTAAACTTCAGTAACACTGTTGAAGCAAACATTGTAATTTTTTTTTTCTTTATGGTTGGTACAAAGGGTCAGAGACCATCATCGTAGATGTCTAATGTCCTCTATTAAGAAAAACTAACTAGCAAGAGAAATCAAACAGTACTGGGTTTAATTCCTTACTCTAATTTAATCATTGTTTATAAAACAGGGATACTTGAAGCATGTAGACTAATTTATCCATTCTGGTGCAAACACTTACCTTCATCCTTTTGAGCCTCAACATAATCTTCACTTTTGAAGCACCAAAATCTTTTCCTCATGATATTTTTCCCATGGTTCTTCACTTCAGACTTCCAGCCTGGACCAGAAATAGAAATTACCAACTACCATGATGAGAACTGTCATCATAACACTCCCAGTCCATCTAAAATCAAATCCTATGCTCCAGGAAGGAGCATCAGTTGAAGTCCAAGTCTGAGTCCTAGCCAACTTGGGGTCATTTTCTTCAGAAACAGTATCCCCAAATACCATGGCCATTCATGCCTGTATTTGATTAACTATAGACATCATGTCACCCTGCCACTTTAACCATCTCATCTGAAACATATCCTTTGGCTCATGGAACCATCAAACCTTTGGGATCTTTCTTCCTTTTAAGAATATTCAATTAATATTTTTAGGAGTTCCCCCTACACCCTTAAAGAGCTCCCCTGTAGATGCAAAGAGAAGACTGATTTTGCAGGAGAGTTGCCAAGTGTGTATGAGAATGTTCTGCTAAACAGCCTCGACAGGGCTTCAGGTGAGCTCAGGAATTGTCCAAAAATAGAATTTACTGCAGGGTTCGCAAGTTGAAAGATGGCTTCTTGTCTTCCTGTGTGTTAGTGCCAAATATCATGTATATGTAAATGAAGATGATAATAAAAATTTATCTGACAAATGCAGAGTAGGAAACTTAGACGAATATTTCTTACTGTGAAATTGGCTTTTAGGTTCCAAAAAGAGGAATATAGGAAAAAGGACGTGATTATTTGATCCTATAAAATATGTCATTCTTCTTCATACTTAGATGAAACAGCAGAAGTTTTTTTAATATTCAGCAATTCACTTGATGGCTGTAGAGCATTCATGACAAATCAGAAGTTCCTAAATGAAGCATTTGTGTACAGTTCTTTAGTGCATGGTTATTCACAAAGATACAAAATATGACGGGAAAACAGGGTACGTTAGCAATAACTGCAATCTATTTGATGTAAATGGTTCAATTGTGTGCCAGGCTACCAGTACTTTTGCTTCAGATCATGTTGTTTTACATTTATAGCAAGTATTTGTTTTCGTCAGATAAATGTAAGTAACATAATCATGAAGCAATGAAGGCAGTAGATTGCTACTTTCCATATTTTTTTAATGCAGCTGTTTTTTACCCTTTTTTGCTGTCTAAGAGAATCCACTTGGGAATTCTGACTGTGAAGGATTATTTTTTTTTCCCTGACTAGTGGTACTAGTGGTTAATAAAGTAAAGATCTGAAAAGGTTTTATTAATGAAATATCTTTTCTTTTATCACCTAGCTTTTATTCGTTTTTCACACACACATAAAAGCAAAGAGGAAAAAAGCCACCTAAATGTACATGCACACGGAAATAACCTGTAAAGTCTTAAAAAAAGATTGTTGAGGTAATAGAGATAACATTTTTAGATTGTAAGGATGGAAGGTGAAGAAACATAGAGCCTTTGGGAAAGAAAAGTTCCCTTTAAACCTTTTCCCACCGCTTCTTGTACCACAATGATCTTCTTTGGGTTGTAACATTATTTAGCTGTAACATAACTTATTCTAGCAGTAACGCCAGTTCAGTTGTCTCAAGGGCCATATACTTCCTAAGATACCGCATACAATAAATACTTTCGTCCAGGTATAGGTTATACCAAGCACAGAAAAGCTACCATATGTATACCCTGCAATCACCTCTAGCTGGCAGAGGTCTAGGAAAATAGGTCCTTGTTCATAACTTGATATGTCACCTATTTCTAAAGTTGACCTGACAACACTAGGAAGTAAGACAAAACCTGGAGGATTAAACCCAGTATATCAAAAGCAGTATAGTTGAGCTTCCCTTTCAAACATGAGTGCTTTGCAAGAATTCATCTTCATGGCTCAATCCCAGTGCATTTAGGAGAAATTTCGGATTGCATCCTCATATCTACAGACCACCTCTCCTAGACAGCTTTGGAGATTTACAGTTATAGTGGGTATTTAAATGCCTGCAGCTCATTTGGGGAAGAAAATGAGAAGGGGAAGCAAACATGTATTACTCAGTTGGGGACTGTGTGGTCCTGCATAGGTAAGTTAGTTTAACAGAAAATTAATTGGCATGCAGTTATGCAAAACAAAAATGAATAATAACAGGGTTTATGAGGCCAACAAACACCAAGTGGCAACTACTGTGTATTGATATTTCCTAAAAACTTCTAAAATCAGGTGTTTTATTGCAAGATAAAATGCAGGAGATACCATAATTGCTACTTTTAAGAGAGATATGGGAAGCACTTTGCCGCCAATTTGTCAGAAATGTGAGCTATATAACTGTATAGCCACTGTTACCATGGTTGCCATCTTCACAGTGGGTGCTCTTGTGCTGTGGCAAGCAGAAGAGGGACAACTGGCCCGTTGCAATAAATTCCCTCCTCCTCATCAGGAAACCTAACGAGAGGCTGCCTCTCTCCAAGCACCCACGACGGAGCAGGCACATCTTCACCTCTCGGGGTGCGGTGGTGGGGAAAGGGGTGAAGGGACAGTGCCGGTGGGTCACAGTGCCTGTAGCCAGTTGGGTAGCTGTGGAGCGGGGACTGCATAGGGACTGACGGGTCGGGCATCTCATGCGGGTCCCTTAGAGAGGAATTGACTCGACTCTTTCCACAATCTGGATAATCTCCATCCGAGTCTCTTTTGATGTTTTCACATACAAACTCGGTGAGTTTTTTAGGTCTCATTGCATTCTCCTCCATATTTTGAATATTTCTTGCATCTTTATTATATCACTGGTGAATAAGCTAGGTAAAAAATAACCCCTGCCCTTGAGATGCTCTCAAATGTAGTTGTTGTCCATTTGCCAACAGGGTTTGACTTCTCTTGTTCCTGAATTTGTCTGTAGGTGTGGGCCCATGGATCTGGTCCAGCGTACAACACAGTTTAAAAAATATAACATAAATCACAAAGGACTGCCATAAATACAACCCTTTCATCCCACCTCCTTTTGAAAAAGTGATGAGAGTGAAAATAGTGGGGAAAAAAAAGGCTCTGCAACCAACCCAGAGCTAGAGGAAATAAATTAGGGCATAATCTCATCCTGAATTTGAACATTCAACAAGAGGAACTAGTACAAGATGTAGAAAAGAACTAGAAGAAGTAGGTCTCATTTAAAAGCACATTCCAGTCAAAAGTTTCTTGTCAGCCTTGTAGTTTTCCTCTAAAAAAAGAAATCAAGTGAGCAATAGTTATTTAATAACAAAGAGTGACCTATTTTGGAAATAAAATTAATATGGAAGTGTTCTTCTGAGAATAGGAACAGTTTTTATGAACCTTTCCCCACTGTTTCATGGATTAATTCTACGATGAGCATTTAATAATTCTTATTTTGACTCTCTCTGCATATCTCACAGAATCCAAACTAAATTTCTGGTGTTTGGGCTTCTTCTAGGGCTGAAACCTGCTTGATTATGTACTAAGTATTAAATTCTTATTAAAAATATTTCCATATTACATATATTATTTTTACAACAAATTTCTGCACACTCTTCCTTTTAAACAAGATATAGTCACAGAACTTCAGAACTTCAGAAATATTTGGATTAAATAAACCACGGCGCAACTCCAGTGGAGTTAATGTGGAGTAGACCTAGGAGAGATCCTGATTTAACATTTGACTGTTCAGTGAAAAACAGCAAAAAAATGTATAATGATTGACTTCTACAAAAGAATGGTCTTATGAAATCTGATAAGAGATTAAGAAGACTGGTTAACTTTGTCATATACTTATCTGTTATACCAAATTATTTGTAAGACTTGCAGAAGGTATGCTAGCACCAAATGTTATTCTAATACATCACTGGAGGTAGGCTGTTTTCCAAAACAGAAGTACAATTAATCATTATTAGCATAAAGAAGCTACTGATATTGTACATTAATAATACAATGTTAATGTTAATAAAACAATCACTGTAACGTTGATCTATTAAATGTAATGTGGTGAATATATTGTGCCTTGCATAAGCAATGAATATGATTTACCAATTCATGTATACAGCACACTGTTTGGGGATAAACCTAACATGATTAGAGAATGGAAAATGTTTTCCTGAGATGAGATTTTCAGCATTGTCCTTCACCTTCTTTCAAAAAACAAGAGGCTCTGTGTACAAGGAACAAAGATTCAGCTTTGGTAGAAGTATTAAGGGATGATTAGCAATAAGAAATATTGCAACTGCATCGTGTCTTTACTGTGCAATAATGCAATATTTCTCATAATAACTTTAAAGATTTACCTGGGACTGTTTATAAGGAAGATCCTGAATAAAATTACTATTTGAGTTTGTTTACCTTTATCTCTGCCTTTCTCCAGCAGCTATATCCTTCTCCCTGATTAGCCTGAGTATACAAATACTTCCAGTCCCTGAAGACTCACTCTTTTTATCTACAAGCAGGTTTCCTGAACACCTATCGTTTCAAAATTGTTTCCATGGACATGGTTTGTCTTAGTAAAACGTTAGTCAAACACCAATAGGCCCAGTCCCAAAAAACAAGTGCTGAGGCATAAGCAATACAAAAGCAAGCTTATTTAAATACAACACTTAGCAGAACATTTGCCATTCATTTAACACTGTTTTCAAGGGTCTTGATTCCATGACACTGCCTTGACTCATCATTATCACGTCTGATTTAATGATATTAAATCATGTTGAAGCTTTAGTTTAAGCATGGGCCCTTAAACAAATCCACAGATTCAAGAAGAGCCACAGGTGGGGCTGAAAAGAGAGGAGAAGGAAGGCACCTAAGGTGGAAACAGCAAAGACACTGAACTTTATACTTAGCCAGTTCTAAGGGATTGGGTTTTGTTTGCTAAGTAGTTTCTTTAAACCTCATATTTAAAATTGCTCCATTCCCTTTTTCTCCCCAGTCATGCTTATGACTTCTTTTCAGATAAATATAGATAAACTGCATATTCTAAAATCTCAGAGCAATAGTGAAAAAAAAGAAAGGGTGGGTTTTGTTTTAGCAGTTTATCCTTTGGTAATAAGGTTGAGAAATAGGATTTATCAGATAAGCTGTTGTAGGCTCATATTTGATTGCTGGGTTACACGTGACATGGGAAGATTTGACAGTTTTTTAGTAATCAGGTTTGTCAGAATTTTGTGGAAGGATTTGCAGTCTCCGGCCGCAATGCTGATGAGTGCTAAAAATGCCAAAGGGCTCTGGCTTTGCATCTATTACACACAGAGACAATGTTTGGTTTTGAAATAATTTCTGTGCTTCATGCATAATCTCATGACATGGAGAGGATTGGAAGTTCAAAAGCCTGTATTCTCTTTCATCGCTTTTATTACAGGCCAGAAATTTTGTTTAGCCAAAAGATTCCTTAAAGCATAGTAGAGTCTGTGGATAAAAACACCATAGCAAATTCATCGATATTCTCTAAAGTTTTGTAACATACTTCTAAAAAAAAAAAAAAAGAAAATTAATTAGCTGATGGGCAAGATCAGGAATACCACATAAATATGTCTGTTTAAATCTCAGTACTTGGACAGCAGTGGTTTCTGCTGCAAAATACAATAATATGTCATTCGGTGACATTTTGAAAAGTGCCGGATGGGAAGCAGTCTCTGTGCTTTTGCCAGATTTTATTTTATGTAGGCCTATTTCCTATTTTGCTGACTATATATTAAGCAATGTTGACAGATAAATACTGATGTTTTATTTTCGTGGAGATTATAGAGTGGCATGCTCTAAAGTCTGGTGAAGTAGATTACTTAAACCACTATTACTTCTACTGGATTTTTATTATTATTTGGATTTTCCAGAATCATCATCTTGCATCTGCTGTCCTTTCCCTTCTGTCAACTCTGGCAAAAACTGATAGCCAGGTGACTTGTCTGAATAAAATAAGTTTTTCACTTCCTAGGCTACCATTTCACTCCAACTTCATGCTTATGAAAACGAGAGGAGTTTGGGTCATGCCTTTGGGCCATTGACACTGTTCTGCGACCACTGCACAGCAACACAACGGAGAGATAATTTCTTGCTGTATTTTCATGAACTGAATGAAATTGCAACATGGCTTGACTCCTACTCTTTTTCAAGTCATCCTGGATATTAAAAAAAAAAAAAAAGTAGTTGTTACAAACTAGTATTATTTGCCCTTTTAGAGGCAGGTCAGATATGATAATCCATTTATCCACAGACATTATTTTTTGAAAACCTGCATACCTAGGCAGAGACAGACTCCCTCTGAGAAAGCTAGTTTTGCAAGTAGCTTCATTATTGTGTTTTGCTTGTGTTTGTCCTTTCTGATTCCACTTGAGAAGAGAAACAATCATGCCAAAATACTATGATAAAACTTTTTCCTATCTTCTCTTTGGTGGAAATGTTAGCATTCTGATTAAATCCTCCCACTGAGGAAATAGTTTTCAACCAAATGGATAAACATTTGAAATGTTTTTATCTGGTTAAGGAAGCTTTGACATAAATTTCAATAAGGAAAAAGATAAAGCTCTAAATCTGCGCTTGTGTCTTTGTTGTCATCACAAAAACAATTTCCGTTCCAAGACCCTGGTAACCAAGATTGTGCAGCCACCTTCTCTGTCTGTAACAGTCCCACGATCTCACAGGTGGCTGTGGAGGTATTTTTTTATATTAATGGCACTTTTTCTGAGCTCATTTAAATTGATGGCTTATGACCGTATTGTCCCTTCCATCAAAGATGTGGTATTCAAGGACTATGCTGAAGGACTTGCCTCCAAACCAGAGAGTTATATAGAGCCGAAAAAATGGTAAATACAATAGCAGATGGTTTATATCAGCTTGACAGCATCGTTTTTGGCCAGCACCCAAAGCTACAAACTTCTGAGTTGGAAGTTGTTTGAAGTTGGGAGCTGAGGCTCGGGAAGCTGTGATGCTCTGTAGCTGATCCACACGTACGTGGCAGACATCTAACATGAGGTTAGAGCAGTGCTTCAGGCAGGTCAGTGTCAAAATAAGGTGAAGAATGATCTAAGAAAGTACCATGTATTCAGCTAAGGAGATGGGAATGATATTTTAAATGAAATACCTGTATGCAAAATAAAAGGAGTGGGCTGATCGTGTAGAAATGCCTAGAGAAGCTTCATTTACACAGGTCTTTTGAGGAAACACTGCTTAGAGACTTGAGCTATAATCACACTTTTACAGAAATTGTTTCCATTTACTACCAAAGGATTAAAATATTTTAAACACGCGATGTGCATGAGTTCTTTGGGTTAGAAGTTTTTACAAGCATACCCATGGGCATATTAGATTGTTGTAACTTATTGATGCCCTGGCTGATGGAGACTTTCTGAAATTTCAGTTTGCCACAAATATAAAAACTAAACCCAGCATGTTCAAAAAGAACATATGCAAAAAAGAAAAGCAATCCCGTTTTCCAGCTATCTGTAAGAGCAAGCCTTGTAAAGGCATTAAAAGGTTCTGAATCAGGCCCAAGTCAGCAATTCAAGTTTACTAGTAGTTATTACTGCATCAACAACAAATACAGGTTGGTTTTACCATCTTTCAGCATTTTTCATGCTGAAAAATGTCCCTGAAATTTCTCAGCTGCCACAGAAGCAACACCGTCTATTCCTTCCCTTCAGAAAGACGAACCTATTAGAAACTAATAAGCTCCTTCAGGAATTGGTGACTTGCCCCCATCTCAGATGTGTTCCTTCACCCCCCCGAAGGAGTTTTTTTTCTGTTCTGCAAATATGTAATGTCCTTGTAAAAGACATTTTACTGTACAGTTGAAGCAAACTACCTCAAGGAAAAATGAAGAAAGAAAAAGTGGCTTAATTTTCTTTTCCTTGTGCAAGTCCATCATGGTAGTTGGAGTCATAGCTGGATGGCCCAGCAGAAAGCCTGGAAAATGAAGACCAGCCAACCTCCCCACGCAGGAGGAACTGTGAAGTACCTTTTAAGTTTCTTTCTGTGAATTCCACGTTGCAGCCATGGACTGAACGAAATCTTCACTTCATCTAAAAATACATGGGATTAGAGCCCCATGGGCGGTGTGATCAAAAGACAAAGAGATTTGATGCTACCCATATAATTTCCTAGTATGCTTTTGATTTAGAAACTGATGGGCTTTAATCATGGTGGCTTGGAGTACTGCTCATCTCAAGGTGGACCTTTGGCCTTTTTTTGACAGTTACATAAAACAAATACTGAATCTTGAATAAAGGTATTCTCCGAGAACACCTTGATATCTTACTGCCCAAAGGAGGATTCAGTTTTGACATCCTTGTGTGGGATACAGCTAGTGACATCCTCTGAAGAGAAATCAATTTCCTCCTCTGCCAGTTTTGATCTTTATCCTTGGCAAGTGCTTGGTACCAGAGAGGAGGGATATCTTTCTCTTAAGTTCTCCTCCAGAACCCTTTCACCTGGCTGGATAAGAAGACCAGGAGAAAAGAAACCCAGGTTCAAGTGAAATATATGCAGGAAGGCAATGGGCAGTCTCAAATTTATGAGTGAAGCTGCTTTTTCAGTGGAAAATTAGGATTTTGGGTTCAATTCAGAGGCACTCTGTTTCTAAGTTTCCTCATACACACCTCATCTCCAATATTGTACCAAAAATGAGGTCTACACTGAAGCCTCACTGCAGATGGAGGGTCCAATGAATGCTTGAGCTGTAATTCTGAAGCAGTATCTCTGTATCTTTAAATCTCAGTGGTTAGATTCTGATTACAAAATATCAGGTTTCTATATTTTTGTGAAAAGCCCAAATTTCCACATGTACAGATCTTCTCTTCCAAAAAGCTTTCGAGTTGCTGTTTGGATTTCACTTCCTTTTAATTTTGTGAAAATGTCTTATGGTATAAATAAGTAACTAGCTACATGGGATTTTAAAATTTTCATATCTTCCATTCCAGGTATTGCTGGTTTGCTCCCAAATGGAAATTCTATCCTCCCTGCAGCATTTGAAGAGGTTTGTAAAGAATACAGGCAAATACAATTCTCTCTCTCTCTTTTTCTTTTTTTTTCTTAAGGAGACCAGGATGTCAGGGGAGTTTCTGAGATACACTTTCTTGAATTTATCACATATGCAGCTAACCATGAATTAAGCAGAGTTGCATCCTTCCAGGTTTGGAGCAGCACATGCTCCACACTGCAGTGAAATCAATTGCTTTCCCAGGGAAGCAAAGTGGTATTAAAATTTCTAACTGGGCACAATATCACCTTTCAGCAAGATAATCTCCAGCCTTTCTCTGAAGTCTGTTCTATAATATGATTTGTACTTTACTCCTCTCTTGTGAACAGTGGTCTGAGCTAATACTAATTGGAACTGGCTTTTATTTTCTAGTTCTGCCACAGAGCAGGTTACACCACCCCTTTGCCCACTTCCCCTTCTATTCTTTCTCTACTGTGCCTGTTTTGACTGCCAGCTCTTCAATGTATCTGCACAATTCACAACATAACAGGACCATGATCTCAAATGTAATTATGAGGCATGGCTATCAGGATAGAAAAGAATTAAAAATGAATTGAACTTTGCCAAGCAATAAATTATTCTTGGGTGAAGCAGAAGAAGCCAATCTTGTCCTCCACCGCTCAATAAGAGATGACCTAAAACGCAAAGAGGCAAACCAGCAAAGCTAACATTTACAGTTCCACAGCATAAATGTAACACTATTGTTTTCAATTGCATATGTAAATAAAGAACAAATTAGGACTTACTGTTTGAAATAGGAATGCTCCTTGGTATTGTTGCCATTGCCAGAATTTATTGCCCTGTACTCTGGAGTTGGAGTGGGAAATGACATTTTAAGGCTGTTAGAACATGTACTACACTGCTGGATTTGTGAATTCATTGTGTTACAATTAATTCCACCTCTATAAAAGCCCCTTTCCTTGTTTGCTGTATTCTTTTCTTTTCTTTTTTTTTTATAGTTAGCCAGCAATTAATTTTTTAATCAAGATTCAGTGTCATTACTGGTTCAGGTCTAATAATGAGCATTATACAACTACCAGGGAAAGTGGGTGTTTGCTTGCGTTTTTGTTCTTCCCCATTCATATTTGCCAGGTTAATATTGTGTATGCAAATTTTAATTTGGACCATATTAGTGCACAATCTTAAAGTTAAAAAGCCAGAATATTTTGAATTCCAGTAATCCTCAACTGTACCAAATACAATAGGCTTTCTCATTATACATTAACTAATTATCTCTGCGCAGCACTCTAGGTGAATTTCAACACAAGCACTCTAATAATGTAATTAAAAATGTATAAAGGAATTAAAAATGAATTAAAAGGAGATCATACAAAAACTTTCAAATTTGGACTAAATTAAATGACTAGATTTAAGCCCCTCAGTTTCAAAGGACCTGCAGTCAGTAGATTAAGAATGTTGGGATGCCACTCAGACCTCATGCGAAATGACATAAGCTTCAAATCAAGCGGGGAAAAAAAATAAATCTCCAAATCCCCTGGGGACTCATTCCCTTAAAGGCCACCTTTACCTTGCAAATAGAAATACGGTGCCAATAAATTTTGCCACCAATAATGATCATCCCTATTTAACAGACATTTGAAGGTGGTAAGAGAGAAGCTGAGTTGACTCTCTTGAAGCTGAGTTGGAGTCCTGGGGCAGGAGGGGACTCAGCTGTTGATTTGCCCCGGTTCTGCGTGAGTTTGGGTGCCAGCACTCAGCGAGGACCTCTTGACTCTGGCTCTCGCTCATGCGACCAGGTTAATGCTCCACGAAGAGCAGTACCCAGCAAAGCTGGCCTCGTCCACCCTTCCCATCACGTCCAGCTCTCCTCCAAACGAGCTTCAGCCCAGGCACGCCCCAAGCTTGCACAAAAGCATGACGTTTTACTTTATCCTGCCATTTATACAAACTTTTAGGCAATTTTCAGCAGCGCATGGAGCAGGGGCAGCCCTGGCATGTCCCACGTCCTGGGGACAGCTATGGGAAGAGCAGGCACAACATCCCAGACTCTCCCCTCCTGCCTGCACATCCTTGGCAGAAGGTGTGGATGGAGGCACGGAGGTCACTTCAACCTGGAGGCACATTTAATGCCAGGGGAGGCCACCAGGAGAACGAGAGCTGCTTGCCTTGACATTGATTGCTAAGGACGCCTGGCTGCATAGGAAAGGCTCTGGAAAGTAAAATAATTAAATTAGGACAGGTCAACTAAAGTATCTATTTTTATAATCACAACATTATCAGATGTATTCCTCAAGTAAACACAGCAACCAGCTTCCATTAAGGCTCCCTTTGTAATCTGCTATAGGTCAGACACGTCTATTTTGGAAAAAACCCTAACAAGCTATCTTTTAGTTCTGCCAGACTTCTGTCTCAGGGCTATATACCTCCCTTCAGTGCTGTGTGTGACTGTTTTCTGAATTGAGGACAGTAAATGACCTAAGCCAGCAATATCACATAAAGACCAAGTTGTAGACAGTGGAATTTACTGAGAAACTGGCAATAATAACAAACAAACATCTGTAATAAAACATCAAAATCAAAATGCACTCTAAGTCATGTGTGCATGGAGAGCAAGATGGATAATATAGAATGTTATTTATCACACTGGACATCTTCATTTTTCTATTACTGCTTTCTTCCTTCAGGTATCTCTATGGATCCAGCCATTTATTTTTGTGTGTTTGTTTGTTTTCAGGCGCTTTTTTTTGGAGCAAGACAATGAGATATTTACTCCTCCTTTTGAGAATTTTAATACATGAAATATCTCTCTATAAAAATCATATTCCTGAATGTCTGGCAGAAGAAATAACCCAATCATCAGGTAAACAGGAGGGACTTAGAATATCCTGAGTCCAGAAATGCCTTCTGAAGCCACTCAGACTGTTGTTTAAAAACGGTGATAGAAATTGTGTCACTGTATGCAATCACATATGCCTGTAAGTTCAAAGTCTTTCTTTAAGCTAGTTGTCCCAGTTTGCTTATTTTAGTTTATAAATTAGTGGTTATGAGGATTTCATATGTCTGCCCTCTGGGCGATATCCAACAAGAGTTTTCCTAGCTAAAGGCACTGCAAGGAGAATACTTTCGCCAGGCTCCCGTGAAGTGGAGGCCAGTCCCTATCACCTCTGAAAAGAGGGAAGGCAGAGCTGTGAGCAGCAACCTCGCTAAATTCAGGGTAAGCTCTTTCAAAATGAAGGGATGTTTTGCCAGCAACTTTTTTTTTTCTCCTGTAGGTTTTATTCAATGCAGAGTTCACAATACAAACTGAATGGTAATATTTTCAACAGGAAAAAGAAAGTATTAAGAAAACATGCTCAAAACATGCTTTAGGCGAGAATTTTAAAAGGCTTTAAGTGCTGAAAGCGAACAGAAACTAATGGAGCGGTACAGGGTGATTAGTTATTCTGGATTCTGTCTGGATCCCGGATTCATTCAGGACCCAGATGGGCTCAGACCCTGCTCTGTCTATTTGTTTCTCCTCTCACCTCTAACGTACCTGGTGTATGCAGGTTGAGAGAGTCTTACTCTGGTTTTGGTGTCAGCATGCACCTAGTTGGATTGGGAACATTGCGATACAATTCACTAGCAATCTCCTTTGAAAAAAGAGGATTAAGAAAACTATGTAGATAGCAGCTCCAAAATACTTCTTGCAAGTCCATACCTCTCTAGCAGACCTCTTTCTGCGGCGTGATCCATGCGTGGACTCCTGACGAGCTCTCCCTCAGCAGTGTTTCAGGCCTGCACATTGGTAACCAACCCTTTTCATGCACGGCTTTTCCTGCTTCTGTTCCCTCTGTAGACTCCATGACTTCTTATATAATTCCTATTTGGACAGACCCCCGGGTATACAAAATACAAGTTATTTAATAGACAGCAGATAGGCTCTTAATCTTAGAGAATCTATCCCAGCCACTAGAAGATCCATTCCTCATGTTAAATTCTCCCCGAGGATAAAAGTCCCACAAATACTTCCAGACTGCTCCCTAATCTGATAAAATGATCCTATCTCAGACTTGATTTTGCATTTTAGCAAGTAAAGAGTGCTCCAGATGGCAAAGCATCGCTAAATTGGCTTACTTAGAATAATGATAGTGATAATGAGCCCTTGCCTCACCTGGAGGAGAATGCCCCACTGCAAAGATGTCAGAGTAACAAGCAGTGAGATCTTGGAGCAATTTTATGTTATATACACACACACGATGACCTTTAAAGACTTTACCCACCAGGGAGAAGTTATGTAGCTCAGCAAGCAGGGAAAACATATGAACCTGAAGAATTATTTCCTCTGGAAATAGCTAATACATTACTGGCAAAATAGACCCACCACGTTTCAGAACATTATTCTGACCATGTTCACAGTTTCTAGCTAAGTTAAAAATCAGCCTGCCATACATTAAAACAAAATGTGAGACTGATCTCCATCAGGGAAAGGGTGGTATTACTGTACAGGCAAAATTAAATCTGCTTTGAAGATGATAAAATTGACTGAAGCACAGAGTAGTTTGACAAGCCTTATATACCCTCTGTCCAGGTGTAGGACCTAGGAAAAAACTGGAAAGAAGAAAAAGGGGTTATGCACAGAGGGTTTATTTTTCCAAAGTCTATGTGGTATCTCACTACACTTACAATCTCTCTTCCTATTTGGGTGCAGAAATAGCAATCTTTGTCTGTCTTGGTAAGGATTTCTACCATAAAGCCAAGGACAAACACTTATTAGCACAAATTCAGTGGGTGAGCTGAAACGAGGCTAATGGCTAGTAAGTGGTGTCATTCTTATAATTCTTTGACCTATTTTAAATGTCTGGTTTAGAATGACTGAATTGATCCCAAAAAATAGGTTTCTTTCTGTCATCTCCAAAGGTGCTTACAACAGGACATGCTGTGATACGCCACATGCCAAAGCTTTACAACCTTGTTGCAACGCTTACCAATCATAGACAGCTCAAGGGCAGGATTTTCCCAGACTGTCTGTAGGTTTCTTTTATTTGGTTAGTTTGAATGTACATGTTCTTCACTAATATGCATCTACATTCTGCATCTGGGTGCCACAGATCATTTTGCTCCCATAAAAATCTGAACTGCCCAAACACTCTTGTGTATGTTAAATATGAAAATAGGTTATTATGAAGCTGTGCACAAAATTTCTCCATCTAAAAAATAATTAGATATGCAGAAGGATGTAAGTGCAGTAAGAACTATCAGTAAAATGTTAAGAGAAGATATGTTTGGATGTTCTGGAGAAGATGAGGAAAGAATAGGTTCTTGCATTACCAGAAAACAAAATAATTCCAAGCATGAAATATCAGAGAGGCACATGTGGATATCAGACTGCGGAGATGTGAAAAACTGATGTAGATAGAGACTTGAGAGTGATCAGAAGTGGAAATGTAAGTAGGATCTCTGTTATTAGCTGTGATCAAATCTGGGTAATATGTCTGGGCAAAGGAGCAACAGACAAGAAGCTAACTCTGCAGGAGCTGGCTCAGCCAAACAAGGAGGAAGGGTAAAGAAAAAAATCAACCAGAGATGGAAGAAATCAGACTAAAGTAGAATTTCTAGGAAAAAATCTTCAGAATAGTTGCAAAGACTTGTAACTTTTTTTTTGTTTTTAATATACATTTTGAATTTGAGGGTATAGTTGCTGGGTGACTTTACAGGCTGAACATGCTGACTTTTCCGTAGTGGGACTCTCTGTCTCCTTCTGATGTTAGGTTATATATATACATGAGTTTGTGATGGATATGGTCCCAGCATGGAGAACTTTTTCCTTTCTCTCAGGAAATAGCATTTCATGATTTCACATCCCGAGATCTCTGCTTGCAGATAACTCAGCTAGATGAGTCACGATTATGCAAAGATATTGAACCTGCTGCTTACAACTTTTATTTGTACACCAGGCATCATTTCAACTTTATTGCTCCCATTTGCTTTCTATCTCTAATAACAGGCCTGCCTACAAAACCCACAGAATCCTTTAAAACACACAGTTCATTAGTTCTGTTTTGAAAAGCATTGTAAACACTGAAAATACATCTCAGACATAGATGTCTGGAATTGATAATGAAATTATGGTTCATTCTAGGGCAGGGGGAACCATAAAACAGATATTAATGTGGAACTTGGGTCTCTGGATCTTGCAATGTTAAGAAGACTCTCGGATAAAGTGCCATTAATTAGGTGTGGCTTCCATTTCACTTTCTCTGTAGAAGACTCTCCGAAGCGATACTGTTTATCCTGGTATTAGTATGCTTTTTCCTCTTTTCAGCTTTAAAAGCAATGCAGTTTGTGTTGGATTACAACCTCAGAAGAGCGGTACCTTTTCAGTGTAACATAAGGAATTAATTTCTACTGCTTGTTGCATAGTTTTCTATAGTTTTCTACATACTACTGTGTATTTGATGCATATGGTCCTAGCTTGGGATACAAGAGAGGTATATAACTAATTTAGGCCACGCTGAGTTAACAAACCTAAAGGGAATTCATTCATTACTTAAACATGGAATTTCCAAACTGTGGGTAGTTCACCTGTATAAAATGTGGACTTCGTGCTTTGTCATTTTGGAGAATGAGTCTGAGACAAAATTAGCTTTAACTATATTTGCTGCTAGTAAGGCTTTTTCTTTCTGATATTATTGGAGAAGTAGGAAAAGATTGCTAACATGACCAAGGAGAAATTTATTTTTAGATATGTATGGGCTACATGTATAAGCTATATATATAAGCTTGCATACTCATGTGTCTGTTTACCTGTCCAGCTATCTGTACTAATGCCTTTTTAAGCCACTAAGTATTTATAATGAAATTTAACAAGTAGATGGAGATCACAGAGATATTAATTCCTTCCGATTTCATAATAACCAGAAGCTGGAGGAGAGGGAAGATATTAGTGCCGGCACTGAGAATGAAGAAAACTTCATCCTTTAGTAGACATCAGAGAATCCAGATGGGTGTAAAAAACCACCCTCATGAGCTCAGCTGCTCCTCATGCCCTCTTCACGGACGTCAGGAAGTACACATTTTAGCCTGACCTTGTTACAGCCAAATTAATATTCGATGAGGGGAATAAATCTCTGGCTTTAGCTAATTCAGCACTTGTAGACCTGCAGAGGCGATGTGCAGAGCCTGCACGCTGCTCACCCGTGGCCAGAACTAAGTGGCAGTCCCCCCTGGGGGATTGCTGCAGACCTCGGGCTTTCCCCCCGGGGAGATTTCCACTCAGGGGGGATGTCGAACGTGACTCAGAGTGGCTTTGGTTTACTGAGGAATTTGTTTAAACTGAAGCACCCGAAAGCAACTTTAAAGCTCTTCTACACACTTTATCAGGTTTGGCTACTCACTGCCTTCATGTGAATAATCTTAAGTGAACTGACTAAATGAATGTCATCTCAGTATTCAAATGGTGTCAAAAATCTGGCTTGAGCACTTCTGAGGCTGATGGTCGCTTTTCCACATGCCTTTACAGTGAAGAATATAGACTCTGTCTATATTTCAGTACAAAAAAAGTGTTTAATGCCCCTTTTCACATTAACACGTTCATATCTACTCATGATATACGGCTGCCACAGAAATAAGCAGCTGGTCTCTATCCGTGGTGTTTAGTGCTGTATTCCCAAATACCTTGTTCCCAGCGAGTCAATGTGTCTTACAACAGTCTCAAAACAGCCAAACTGGAAGTGTCTGGCTTTCTGGGATAAGCAGTACAGGTCCATGAGTCTGGATTCACATTAATTTCCCATGATTGCTTAAATTTTCCTGAGAGTAACTAGTCTTGCTAAATGCGGAAACAATTATCATTGTTTGATCATTTGGTTTTTATCTTGCCAACCATCCGTACGGAGGAATTGATTGTAAGGTATGGTACAAATAAATACGTCTCATCAGGCTTTCTGGAAAAATGGTATCATTAGAAAAATGAGTTTGGTTGTCTCAGCTCATACGGTATTGATCACCACTCTTAGTAAAATAAATACAACTTGGTAAAAGTTGCTATCAATCTATGCCTAGAAAAGACAAATGAATAGTCAGCAGGGAGAGCAAATTGCAAGCAGATTTAAGTAATAAGACACAGCAGGACGTGCTATTGTTAGGGTAGACACCCTGAAGTGTCTTAATGTGATTATAATGTGGCTTCCTGAAACAAAACAATTATAACTATCTTAGATAAAATATTATTATCAATATTCTGCAGTGTTAACTGAAAACCAAGCAATTAAATTTTTATTTTTTAACATAAACCTGCAGTTTTGAAAGGCATTTCCAAAGACAGTTTGTCAAAAACACCTTTGTTCTTGGTAGTGCTATACAATGTGTTACAGGCCCATTGAAAAATAGAGCTAGTCCCCAAGTTTAGCACACAGAGGTCAATACAACTAAGATTTAATTTCAAAACACGTTGTTAAAACTTGATATGTAAATTCTTTTTTTCTTCGTTGGTTGGCTAACAAATTGAATATTCCTTCATGATACAACCATAAAGTTTAAAAATAGATTGAATGTATTACAAAAGATATTTACAGATTGCTTTCAAGATGCAAAAAAACCTTATTTGAAGATATAAATTTTGCTCCCCAAGGTGCACTTGTGTTCTATTCCGTACTGCTAGTGAGGGGGAAAATGGAAAAAACTGTATGCATCCTTTTCATTCAATGAACATTTATCTTATGTAGAAAACTAATTTATTACTGTTGAGGGTATAGGATTTACTTCCCTTGGTACAGATACGGTTTAACCTTTTCACAAATGACCTCAGATGGGACAGAGTGCAACTTCAGCAAGTCTGTGGATGACAGAAAACTGGGAGGAGTGGCAGACACAGTGGATGGTCCTGCCGCCATCCAGTGGGACCTGGTCACGCTGGAGAAATGGGCTGACAGGGACCTCATGAAGTTCATCAAAGGAAAGTGCAAAATCCTGCACCTGGGGAGGAACAACCCCATGCACTGGTACATACTGGGAACAAGCAGCTGGAAAGCTGCTTGGCAGAGAAATCCCTGGGGGTCCCGGTGGACATCAAGCTGACCATAAGGCAGCAACGTGCCTTTGCAGTAAAGGTGGACAATGGTCGGGAGACACAGCTGGAATGTTGAGTCCGGTGCTGATCTCCCCAGTATAAGAAAGATAAGGATACACTGGAGCACATCCAGCAAAGGGCCGTGAAGAAGATTAAGGGATCGGAGCAAGAGGCTGAGTGAGCTGGGGTTGTTCAGACAAAAGTTCTTCTCAGTAGTGCCCAGTGAATGGCCAAGAGTCAACAAGCACAGAGTGAAATACAGGAGATTCTGTTTAAACATAAGAGAAGGTGGTCAAGCACAGGATCAGGTTGCCCAGAGAGGTTGTAGAGTCTCCATCCTTGGAGATATTCAAAGCCCAGCCTGCTCTGGCTGCCTTTGCTCAAGCAAGGATTGGGTTAGATGGGCTCTAGAGGTTCCTCCAACCTCAGCCCCTCTGTGACTCTGATGTGACAAAAAAATCCAAACCCCTTGAGTGCCCTGATTTCCAGGTGAGTGGCTGGAAAAATGTTTTGTGTGAAGTCTACCTTGGGGCGTGGCGTTTTCACGTTTTTACCTCCATGTCTAATGGCATTACACATAGTCCTTGCAATGAAGAAATGGCATTGTGACTTCTTAAGCCTTCTCAGTTTCCACTGGTAGTATGCGTAGCTTTGCCTTTTTCTTCCTTCCAGGTTAATTTGGCCTATTTAAGATCTTGTCTATTTTGCAAGACTTCTCTATGGGTGGATCTCTGTTACTGAATGTATCATATATTCTTAAAAGAATAACAAAGCCAAGAATTCAATATCCGCAAGCTTTATTCTGGCAATTTTGTTTAAACTTTATATTAAAATCTGTCACAGAAGCTTTAAAAATGCATCTGTGAATCATTTTTAGTTGAATATTTACTTTATGTGTTTATATATTTAAACATCTTTTCATTAAAGAAACCCAAGACGACTAAACTTGCTGGATCATTTTTTATTAATAAATTTTTAAAGCCTACATTCCACGAAATTGCTGGGAGCCTTAACTCCTCCACTACCACCAACAGGGACTAACTGAGCATTCATTTTCACAGCCTTACCAGATAAATTAAATTCACACAGGTATTTCAGGTATTAATATCTGCACAAGTATGTTCTTGAAGTTGGCAGGCACACAGCAGCAAAATGAAGCTGACATGAGATCAAAATGACCAATGATTTAAAATTTAGAGAAAATAATAAGACAACTTATTTGCAGAGACCATCTCTGCTACTGTTTAGATTTTTCACAGCAGGTTACTTATCAACCTAATAGAAATGCTGACATGCACAACCTTAACTCCTGTATCACCCAGTCACCGCTCTAATCTAATTGATTTGTGATTGTTTCCTTGGATGAAGACATAAAGTGGATGTGCTTTCCAAAATATCTTCAGTTCTTCTTTAGGACAAAGAAGCTGTCCCAGAGGTACCTGTGATTACATGATTCAAACAGATTTTTATGTTTTTTGTGGGCCTGTTAAATGACAGTGCCTCATATTTTACACCAGCTGAACTGCAGCCCTATGAATAATGACAGTATTTTTAGCTAATAGTACCCTTCCC
The DNA here is from genome assembly GCF_947461875.1 of Haliaeetus albicilla. NCBI lineage: Eukaryota > Metazoa > Chordata > Aves > Accipitriformes > Accipitridae > Haliaeetus > Haliaeetus albicilla. The sequence continues at coordinate 40,067,686 of NC_091491.1, forward strand.
TGACCTCTGTGGGCAAGAAGGTATTCTTGCATTTACTCACTTTTTAAGTTAACACTGCAGTAGCAGCAATTTTTATGAACTATGTCAGATAATTATGTTGTCTTGCATTTTTCAATTATCTGAATTAGCATATAACGTTTGCAGCAATGGGTATGTCATACTGTATTTTCTCTTTGAGTTCTTGTTTTTCAAAATACAAAACATAGTAACAGCTATGAATTTTCTTCCTTTTCATTGAACCTCATTATGCTGAGAAAAACAATCCATTATATTGTAGGGAGAATGGAAATAAAAACAGAAAAAAGGAGTAAATCTCACAATAAATAACTTTACTAAAATATGCATGGTTTTGCCATGGCTAAGATTTGCTCATCAATGTAAATACAATCTTGGCCATGGTCTGTCAGTCTTCCCTTCGTTCAAGCTCTGTTTCACCTGGGGTCTGGGGAGGCAGCTCTGGTTTTTTATCCTGGAGGAGAAGAATGGTAGCACTACACTGCTATTCCAACTGCCCGGAGAGATTTCAGCTGTAGAATGTCACCCTACAGACCACTTTTTATCAGCTATTGTTAAAACACATATTTTTAAGGTCTATCTTTTCATTAGGAGCTCCTCCAACCTCGCTAACCCGGACTGTATTAACGGGTAATGTGCTGGAGCAACTCTCTGCACTGATTCTGCACCACTAATCCCACAGGACCATGGTGGGATTCTTCTTCTTCTCTACCCAGGAAGGGTGGGATGGGGAATTGCCAGCAAACCTACAGGGATAGCTTGTGGCAGATGCTAGCAATCACAAGCTGCTGTTGTTGATACTATCTTTTGGGCCAAGTCCTAGTAAGATATGTAATTCCAAGATCTGAAAAACACGTAGAACGGCATAGATGGATTTAGCAATTGCTATGTAAATGTGGCCATGGCAGTAAGGGTCACATCATGGATTCGGTTTCACGATGGGGACTTACTACCCAGGTAGTAATGTCTTGCTTATGCATTTGGTTCGTTCTGTCAGTTTGGGTTTCCTGAATTAAATGTATGATTTGAAGCCAAAAGATATTTTATAGTCAGTGTTACTTTCTATAGCAAAAAGATATTTTATAGTCAGTGTTACTTTCTGTAGCAAACATTTATGAAAGTCTGAAACTTGATACACAAATATTTGAACATTTTCCCACATCCGTATGGTGAATCACTTATATAAATACATTCTGCAGTCTTAGCAAGTAAGGATCCGTTTCAGTAAATCCCCCTTTTAGAAAATCTCTGTCATTCTCTGATCAACTTTCTCTTTTTAGTTTTCATCCATATGTACATTACGAAGTTCAGTAAATAATGAGTTCAGGAATGTAACTAGTGAAATCGTTTTCAAAATAATTTTAAAACATTCTTAATCAAAACCAAGCAAGAATCATAATTAATTTGTCTTATGGATTTTTTCATTAAACTGATTTTTATTTATAAAATACATTCTTGTTTGCTTCCCCTTTGAAAATGTTTGAAATGAGATGCTTAAGGGCAATCAATAATTTAAGCCACAAAAAATGGTTCCACTCATCACTTTGCTAGGAGTAAGGTTATTAATTTTTATTTTTTTTTCAAGTGAAGGTTGTTAAAAGTGATAGGCCTGGACTGAATACGACTGAGAGATGTTTCTATTTGACAGTATCTGTGCTGAGGAAAGGAATCACATTTCAAATGTTTGGGGATCAAAGGAAGTGAATGCAATCACATAAGCTCCAAATTGGATTGTTATGCCTTGTTTTATTTATGTAAACATTGGTAAAGGAATCAAATCACTGCAATTGAAATACCTTATTCAAAGGGCTATCTTGCAGAAATAACAGCAGATTATAGGGATGGCAAAGAATAAAAATCTACACCTGCTCATGTAGTGCTTAGTGGCAGTGAAGGAAGGAAACAAGTAATATTCTAGGCTGAAAAGCAATGCTACAAAGATAGAAGTCATCAGTCTAAAGAAATGTGCCTCTCAATTATAATGATCAAGTATGATTTGCTCTGGGAGAGTGCAGAGGTTTAATATGATCCCCTTGTCAAAATAATCACCATCTACCATGGCCATTGCTCTTTCATAGTTCCTTAATGACAAGGGGAAGAGATCCAGCCTCTAATTTAGACTTGTAGAAATGACAGCAAATAACAGTACGTCTGATTAAATAGATTGGCAGCTGAAGCCCAAGGATACTGTATTAGTCTACAACAACTTAACAGTAACAGGGTGGTCAACAGTGCTAACTCCCTTTGCAACCAGCATGTAATTTCTGTTGCATGCTTACAGCGGTTTCACATCAAAGTAGATGGGAGTCATGGCAAACAGGTTAAAAAATACAAGTCTGGGGAATGTCTTATTTAGTGATACATTCCAAACCCTGCAAGAAAAGATGTTTTCTCCCTGCCCTTGAGAGCAAATTTTTTCTCAGCAGTCGCTTTTTGTGTCCCTGGGAGCACTGTGGAGCACACATCACCTGAAAGCAGATGTTCTCCGTGTTGAGTGATGGGACAGACAGTGTCAGCGGAGCCCCAATCTCATGATCATCTCAGTTTCTCCAGCATTCAATTTTAGGTTTGTTTTGTTTATTTCTTTGCTGCAGTGAAGTTGAATAGCATGGATAACTATACCTTAAGTACAGCAACTGTCAGTGCTCTCTGCTCTACAGAAATAAAAGTAAATACGGTCTAATTTTGCTGTTATAACTTGGCAATTTTGTGTTTTCAGTGATGGCAGACTTATTTTTTTTGCAGAGATAAACAACTATCTCTGTCCTAGGTACAGGCAATACCTTCACTTAATCCATGAATTTCCACATGCCTTCTTTAATCTCTGATGCTTTTTGGATTAAGGTCTGGAAGATGGCCAACTCATTACTTCCATTTGTATCAGAAAGTTGTGCATGGACTGGCACTATTTCAAAGAACACATGGGGCAGGGCGTAGGCAGATCTTGGCTCAGTGCCCCGGATGTATGCACCACAAAGGCAAGCTTTCCAATAATTCACTCTATTCCTCACTATATCACAAATTATCCATTAGCATCTGTAGGAGCCCTTTGCTGGTTAAAAGCCTTCAGATCCTGGTCTTGCCAGTGAATCTGTTGCAAGACTGGATGTCCTCGGTGGATTTGTTTCTCATCAGGATGGCTGCTCTGACAATTTGGGTCTTGCCTAGACAAGATAAAATAGCTATTTCCCTTTTTATTGGTCTTGGCCTGTGGTAGAGCAAATAGCTGGTGGGAACAGGACAAACAACTTCATGTGTGATAAGGATTCCTCTTTACTTCTTTTCCCTACCTACCACACATACAGGAAAAGCACTAAAAATGTACTAAAATGTTTATAGGAGAGGGCTGGCACAATATTTCATCATTACAACAGTCCGTGCCACTTGGGCAGGGGCAGAATTGAGGCATCGCCCCGTGCCACGCAACAGCGACGGGTAGACGGTAGCAAGACGCCGTCAGAGAGATTAGGCTGTGGCTCCGACCCCTCTTGATAGTGCCATAATCTGCTGAGGAATTTTCCCCTGGAATCTAAGCACCAATTTGTTTTAAAATCTATCACTGTCACCAAGAAATTGCAAAGTAGCAACAGTCGCCGTTACCGCCTGACCCTGCAGTATTTTGTTCTTGCTGCCAGTGGAGGCAGGCTTCCGACCCACAAAACACACGGCAGCTGGCAAATAACAGCCTCGCGTTCAGAAATACTTTCTTAAAATCCCTACAATATTTCCCAACTTTTCTGTTTAATTTTATTAAACAATTTAACACATTCATAGAGAATGAATGAGTAGCAGCTTGGCCCGTACGCTAGAAAAACCTAAATTTATTTCTCAAATCCATCCCCTACCTGCCAAAGGACAGAAGAAATGAGATAACAACAGGTTCCTTAGTCTCCTCTGCTTAATTTGCAAATATTTGGGGTGAGAAACAGGCATACGTGCAGTGCTTTTAACTCCTAGAGCACCTTTAACATCCAAATGCAACAGCACTGCGTCTCCCAGGGGACCACAGAAACACTATTTTGGATAGATGCCATTGGTAGAGCATTGCTTTATCTGTATTTTTATCCAAACATCTCCACGGGCTTGCAGGTCTTTTTGAAATCTTGCTTCAAAGACAAGGCAGGCATCGTGGAGGGCTGCGATGCCGGTCCAGCTGCCGCAGCTGTGGGTGTAGCCATGGGTGCGGGTTTACAACTGCCTTCAGGACCTGAGGACCAGAGGCAGCTGTGTAGAAATACTGCAAAAAAAAAAAAGAATAAAGCCTGGCTTGGAGGTTTTCCTGTCGTAACCAAAGCAAGGAGTACAACGATTGTTTTTGTCAATAATAAATCCTTTTTCTCAAGAGATTTCCAGCCTATTTTTGTAGACTCAAGTGTTTGATACTTCAAGTAAGCTTTTGATAAACAACAAGGAGGGGTTTTCCAGAAGAGACTATAAGCAGGCTAACTTTGCTCTGCCAAAGTCAATGGGAGCATCTGCCATTGACTTTCAAGACATCCCTGCTAGGCTGAGCATAGGCTCTTAAAACCCCTCTTCCTCGTGTTTCCATTGACTGTCAAAATCCCACCTGCCTGTTCCACGTTCCTGACAGCTATTGATGTCTAAGAAAAAGGAGCTTCAAAAAAAACCTACTTAAAATGACACCTGGGAGCTTTACTTGTGAATAAAAGGCAACTGATATTTACTACTATAAAGTATGTGCATTTTAATGGCTTGAGAACCAGCTGAAGACCTCTGATTTGGTTTAGGACACGCTTACTAGAAAATCTAATTTTATTTCACCTTTATCAATTACCCATTCCCCTTCACACCCAAATCGGTAATTTAACTTAAGTGTTCTAGATTAACTTCATAAAATGCTTCTGAATATGTGTAACTTTCCTGCACTTTGAATATTTTTATTGCCAACAGTAATGCAGCCTCAAGTATTTAACCACTCCAGGAGTAACTTTTGACAGTCAGCAATACCAGTGCATTTATTAACATTTATATTTTAATAAAATTGGGTGCATTAATATTGCCTTTAGTAAGAACAATGTGGCCAAGAATAATAACATTTTTATTCCTTGTATATGGCTTGGGAGTGTATATTTAACAACGCTCTGTTTTCTGATCTTTTTTTGAAAGCCAAGCTTGCAAGACCATAAGTAATTTTTTCATACGTTGGTAAAAAATATTATATCATTTAATCTCACTGAAAATAACTCAGCAAAGGCAATTGATTATTTCTGCTGATATTGCATCTTGTGACATTGAGCTGTGGTTAAGTGGAGGGTTGCTATTTCACAGAGTACCGCAGCAGAAACCCAGCTCGCCCCAGCCAAAGATAGTCACCTGTTAGTTTTACAGACCTGGTGTAGACATAGGAGGGTTCCTAGATTTCCAGGCAACACCCACAAAATAAATTTCACACCCTAAAATACTCTTTCTTTATGTCAACAGTATGGATATTTAGTCTAAAATAAAGGAGATCTATATAAAACTGCAGAGTGATAATCATATTCAAACAATTTGTACATGCCCATCTATCCATCCATCCACTCATTTTCTTCTCTGCTGCACATCTGTTACCAGCGGCTAAGAGAAATAAAACTCCCAGCTATTGCCAAGTATTTCAGGAAGGGTGGTCAGCACATCTGAAACACATTTACCATCTGATGACTTTTTCATGTTAAAAAGATAACAGAGGAGTAATCTGGAATGACTCTGTTTAATGCCTGAAATTAAGATAAAGCTATGAAAATTATTTTTTGTCACAGGAGTTAAATTAAAAGCAATGACTTGGGAACAAAGCACTACTGTGAACCTTGTGACGAGGCATTTTATAGTTTACACTGGGGGCTGATCCTGAAAAGTCCAGGTTTGGTGATTCATGTGTACCTGCAAGCTGTAAAACAATGAACACGGAAAAATGATAATGAGAACAAATGTTGGTTTATGGTCACCCAGATGCCCGAGGCTTGTATTAGCAGTGAAATGTAGCACTAGACCTCGTCTCCGAGCTCCCAGACGTGTGCATGTCACCTACTCTTTGTTCTTACCCAAATCTACAGTTACCCTGCCCACCGCTGACTAACAAAAATAACCAACCAAAACCCCCTCGATATTTAGTCACGTATAATGTTAGGTTGAAACAAGAGAAAACAAAGGGCTTTCCCAACTAATTGCACCAAAAGCAGGACCTCCATGTGCATCAGTCTAGGACAGAAACACAAAGTCCAGCTCCAGGTCCTTGGTGTTTTATTGGGTCTGTTTAAGAAATGCAGAATCCCTTCTTTTTCTCTCTTGCTCAGACTTTCTTTCTCATTTGAGGCAAGGAGAGCTGGTTGTTTGGAGACCATAATTCCTGTATTAGGTGGTCTCAAGCTTGAGATCCGGATGGCTGGGTACTCCCCACGTTCATCATCCCATCACTCACTCCCATGCCTTGTCTCCATCTGCATTCTTCCACCTTGTTTCATAATACATAAAAGAGACCAAGTCTTTCTCATCCTTACAATGCAACACTGCATTTCTCATTTTGAAAGATTTTCCCTTAAACCCGGGATTTACAGGATTTTGTAAATGAGCAGGAAGGAGGCAACTGTTTCTGTACATTTTCTCTGAAGCTGCATTTTTTAAGAATCTTTTTCCATATGTCAAAAAGATTCCAGAAAAGTCTAACTTAATGCAAGAAATTTCTAATTAATGTGCAGTGGCTTAACTTCAAGCAATTCCTGGTCTAATAGTGCCTATGAGCACTGCTGAGAAGTTACAGTGGGTTTTTTTCAGTAGAAATATGAAATAAGAGCTGCTCTATAAACCCCCCTCATATCCACAACTTCCCACCTCATTTGCTCAAAACCTGGTAGTTTTATGGCTTGTCTACATCTCTCCTGAAATGGGACTAAGAGGAAATGATATGACTTGTCCACTGTTTCAGCATAAAAAACCCTCTTATCTCTGTTACAACCATCTACAATCAGCACATGCCTTTAAAAGATACAACAGCAAATTAATCAAGAGCAAACACAAGTCTTTTCTGCCTAAGGGTTCTGTGTAAAAGGGTAAATAATCAAAAGGAATGCTACAGCTGATTTATATTTCTTTATGATGATCAAAGGCAAATGGACTCCAATTCAGCAAGGAATATAAATGCTGTGTGAAAACTCACTTTTTCTGCTGCAGATAAAATTGAAAAGCCTTCTCCACTGAGCTATATCTAGTTTAAAATCCATTAGCTAATACTGCATACCCTAAGGTTAAAAAAGGAGCAAAAATCCTATGGTGGACTAGACATTTCAGATAGGTTTTTATGCATCCCCCAAGTTTTATGTATCCTTGCTTCCTAGCTGCAGATGAATAGATTTTGACATATCTGACTTGTTTAAATAATTGTTGTTGTTGCAAAGTTTCTCATACGCAAACAGCTAATGAAGTCTGTTTCTCCTATTAAAAATAGAAAAATCAGCCTGCAAAAAAAACCCCAAACCCGAACAACCAACCAACCCTCCCCTGAAATGTGTGATTGCTTTGGTCTCTTTTGAGTGGTGGGAGAGAAGACAAGGACCCTTCGCTTCCATGGGCCCCAGTTGAGCTCCCAGTTGCCGCGGTTCTGGGATGGATCCACGGGCAGAGTGATGGGATCCTTCTCACGTACCCCACTGTGGCACACGTGGGTTGGTCACTGCGATGGGGGTTTGGATCTTAGATAAAGCAGGCTAGAAAGCAGAAAGCAAATCATCAGCCAGCATAGCTCCAGAGAAGCCAAAGGGTTCTTTTTTAGAACTCAGTGATTTTTATGATTTTTAGATTTTGGGGGCAGTGGAAGGATGCTACTAAACCTGATGATTAGAGGAATATAAAACTGCTGAAATGGAAAGGTACATACTCCTCCAGTGCTGGGTGTTGAGTAGTTTTAAAACTTTTATTACCAGGAAAACAAAGCCAAAATATTCCCCAAAAGTTTCTACAACTGTTTCAAAACTGTTTCAAAAGTAAAACAGCATGCCAAATCTGTCACTATCGTACACTTCTAGGCCATGTGCTGTTAAATTTAATTCTACTCTCTCTATTCTTTCCTGCTCTATTTAACCTTAAGCATCCAGAACCCAAAATTTTGTACCAACATTTTTTTCTAGCAACTCAAAGTCGTCTCTTCCTCGCAAGCTTTACATCCTGCAGTACCCTGGAGCATCTTGCAAGGCAATGTTCTACTCTAAAGTCTTTTTACAGGTTTTGAATAGCATTATTTTTAAATAGTACAAAACTATTTGAAGGAGGATAGAAATCATAGGAATACTTTTATTTAGCTTTTAAGCTCTTTGGTGACAGAATTGCTTTCCTCTGATTTTGTATCACCGCTAATAAAGGGACTATTTTGGTTTAGAAAGGGGGGTTGTGAGCTTGTATGAACCAACCTGGCTGATACTTGATTCAAATCTTGACAGTTTTCAGCTATACACTGAAAATAGTGTATTTTATAATTCATAGACTTGTCTTATTTTGGCAGGAAGCAAAAATATTGTAATTCTGGAAAAAGAAAATAATCTTTCCTTGATTTCCAAGTGGGGACAAACAGGGAACTTTACTAAAAATTCATGGACGTTTACATAAGGTCAATGGAAAGAATCACACTGATGACAGTGATCGAGAAAAATAAAGCTGTACTTTCTGTGTGAAAAAAACAGAATGGTGTGCATGTCGCCTCCACCTGCAATATCAAGCTATGGGTTCATCTACACAAAAATCTCAATTAGTTGTTGATGACTAAAATCCCACTATGTTCACTGGACAAGAAATGATCCTGAAGAAGGTCAGGAGACCTTCAAAGTCAGGGCTTGATATTCTAAGATGTCATTTTTTGTCGTAAACCACTCCTCACCACAAGGCTCTGTTGTCGGTCCATCCTTTTTTAAGATGGTGACATTTTCAGAAGTCACTGCATTGCCCTAATTCTCCTCCCATCAAAATCAATAGGTAATTCATCTGGAATGGAAGCAGATCAAGACAAATGCTGGGTGCGCCTCAAAAATCTCATCTGTAATGTGTATGGAGATTTCCAAGAATTTATCAGTGGACCAGAGACTTAATTTGGTTTGAAACCTTCAAGCAAAGCATTATGCAAGTGAAATTTATGTGCACAAATGTATTACACATTTAAATTCCTACACGCATGGGAAAGCATGGAAACCGCCTGGGTTGGACTACCACAGTTTCCAGCTCTAGTGTTCAGCTGCCAATCGCACTGTGCATATTTAATGAAGTGCACTATTGTTTAAAGTGCTTCATTTAAATTCTTCAATTAATTTAAAAAAATAATTTAAAACTCTTGTAGAATTATTCTGCCTTTGCCAAGAATAATTAAAACAATTTAGGAGAAAGCTGATGTTCCCATATGAAGCAAATCACTGATATATCTCCTTTATTTTATTTTTTGGTGGATGAAATCTAGAACACTTTACTCACACCATCTCTGATCTTTCTGGGTTTTTCTCACATGCTTACGCTTTCTCTGCTTCTTAAGTAGAAGATCATCAAATTAAAGACCTCATTGTGCTCAATATGCATTTTTTAACAGATCAATTTCTCCATCAGATGTTAATTGATTCATCTTTTCTCTCTTTCATTTTTGCTGCTTTATGAACAATGAAAATGGGAACAGTGAATGGATGTGGAAAAATACACTCTGTTAGGCAATGTGTTACCTTGGCAGATACAAATATACCAAAAAAAAAAGTAAATATTTCATATTGCTGTTCTCACTTTCAAACTGGAAGATGTATTCTAATTTCCAGTGGGGTCTCTGAAATACAGATCCATGTCTGTTTGGGATATGCTAAGGGTTGAAGGCTCCCTTCAAGGAGCAATATCTGCAGAAATGGGCACCAACATTCAAGGAGAGAATTTCCCATAAAAGAGGAGTTACTTTTAGTAACTTGCTTTTAGTATGCGCCTTCTCAGATGATTCCTGACATGTTTGTAACTATATCTTTAAATAATACATAAACTACTTGAAATCAATATGACGACTCCTATTGATTACAAGGACCTTGTGTCTAATCTGCATCCTGCTTTCCTTCAAATCCCTTTCCAAAAATGTCTTATGCCACAAATCTCAGGAGCATGAGCTACGATCAGCAAAGGGATGCCACATTGCTCATTAAAACGAAAAGTGCTGTGGAACTAACCATCCTCTGAGGCTTTTGGACATATTGCCACCTTGTTTATGTACGCAGGGCAAAACTGTCTTCATTGACAATAATTCTGTAATTATAAAATAAAATAAAATAAAATCAAACTTTTAAAAATCACAAGCATATAAAACACACATTTTAAAAGAATTGTAGAATTGTTTAGGTTGGCAAAGACCTTTAAGATCAAGTCCAACTACTAACCTAGCACTGCCAAGTCCGCCACTAAACCATGTCCCTAAATGCCACATCTACCTGTCTTTTAAATCCCTCCAGAGACGGTGACTCAACCACTTCCCTGGGCAGCCAGTTCCAATGCTTGACAACCCTTTCGGTGATGATTTTTTTCCTATTATCCCATCTAAACCTCCCCTGGCACAACTTGAGGCCATCTCCTCTCATCCTATCTCCAGCCACCTGATAGAAGAGACCAGCACCCACCTCACTACAACCTCCTTTCAAGTAGTTGTAGAGAGCGATAAGGTCTCCCCTCAGCCTCCTTTTCTCCAGGCTAAACAACCCCAGTTCCCTCTGCTGCTCCTCATGAGACTTGTTCTCTAGACCCTTCACCAGTTTTGTTGCCCTTTTCTGGACATGCTCCAGCACCTCAATGTCTTTCCTGTAGTGAGGGGCCCAAAACCGAACAGAACATAGCACCTTGTCTGTATAAAAACTCTTGTTGCTTACAGATAACTATTTATGGGATGCATGAGATTTAATCTTTTTGGTTTTTTTTTTAAAATTTCTGACCTATTATATCTTCTTTTATCTGGACATCTTAGCCTTAGCAGATTTTATCAGTCCAATCTTTCAATAATTTACAGAGAGTGCAATAGGGTCCCTTAGAAAAATTATAAGAAAAAAACCAACTCATTATTTTGTATCTAGGCAAGTTCTTAGAAACAGTTTTTCTTGGGTTTCCCTTTTTCCTTGCCCAGTTCTTTCTGAAGAGAGTGGACGTTTCTGCCTGAAAACCTTTCAGCTTCCTTTAGGTAATTTGGAATCACATATTAGAACTGGAAGATGGAAAAAAGAAAAAGGGTTCAAGGGCATAATTTAATAAAATGTCATGCAATCAAGAATCATCTAGTCCATCTCTCTTCCCTAAGACCCGATTATCTAAAACATCTTTCCTTGTTTATCTAGCTTTTTCACACAATGTTGAAGACCTGCAGCCTCCTCCTACTACAGAAAAATTCTGTAACACCTGAGCAGAAACACCCTCCCTGCAATTTAAGCTTATTACTTCTTGCCCTACTCTCTATGGACACAGCAAACAGGTTTTTCCCTTCTTTTCAAGAGCAGTAAAAACTAGTAATTCCGCATGGTTGTGCAATTTTTTTAAACATTTTTTTTTGCCCACTTTAGGAGGGCGTAATGCATATGATGAATAGGAACAGTCAGTGGTAGAAAAGAAATGATTTGCACTTAGTGCTTTAAATGTCTAAGTCGTAGCACTGTATAAACACACACAAATATTTAGCGGATATATAAAACACTGAGCCAGTGTTGCTGCCTTAACCTCTGTCAAACATCCTCCATATTTTGTACTGCTTGTGAAGCATTGCAAACAGGTTTTCTGTGCGTTAAGAACACCTTTGTTTCAAACCCTATATTAATAATAATTAATTTAGGGAAATAAACCAACCTTTTGACTTTATTGCTGTATGTGTCATCTCATGTTGAAAATATAGTTTTGAGGAGCCTTAAGTTAGTTATTCATTTTTTAAGTCTAAAGTACATCCTAAATGTTAAACAAACCTTTAACCTTGACCTGACTGTTCTACACCAGGCTTCAGATCAGGAACAGGGGTGTAAATCTGCTGCTCACTCAGCAAAATGGAGATGCCATATGTCTTTTTCTAGAGAAACTACTTACCAAACGGCAGTCACAACAAAGTAACCTAAGGCAGATTTTATGGAGGTGTGTTACGAGTGGGTAACATCTCCAGAGACTGAATGCACGTGTTTTATCATTGTGCTTGGGAAAACATAACGATCCTGGAGCCTATTTCCTCTGGCTGCAGACAAACACATTTAGCCCTTGCCACAATACCCTGAGCATTAATCCTTTAATTTGTTCGCTGCTCAAGTATAACCGGCTCGTCCCCTTCCATCACAAATCCCTCCCTGCCTTGGTATATTTCGAGACGCCATGAAAATTTCTTGTGGTGTTTATTTTTTATTTATGTAGCTTTTGGTAATATCATTTATTGCATGTTTGTGCGAAACAGCCACCTGCTGCCACTGGGGAATAGGCTGATGCATGGATGACAGATCCCAGAGAAAATCTTGCAGAAGATAAAAGTAGCAATAGCTTCCAATGTATTGCCTGCTACTTCTTGTTCATAATAAGATGCTGTGACTCTGGGGCCAGGACTCAGAAATTCACAGATAGGAAGTGTAATCTTTTAGCATACAAAACATCAAGTTGTTAAACAGAAAAATTCTGCTTACAAATATTTACATGCTGGGAAAGATGAGTTTGCGGTTAACGTATTGAGGCTAGGAGACTGGGATTTAATTCTCCGTGCCATCGACTTGCGGTGTAGTTTTAAGTAAATCATTTATCTCCCTATACACAAATTTTACACCTGCAGCGTAGGTGATAGTAGCCATTCCTTAACCACAACCTCCCTGCCCCTATTTCTGAACATTTTATAGATGCTCTCTTTTACTGTGTGTTCGCGTACTGTCACCCCAAATATTAATCCCTAGGTGCTGTGACCAGCAACACGTAGAAGTTTCTATAAATAGCCATTTTTAAACAAAACACGGCACTGATGGAGGTCCATTCTCATTAAAGCCATTCTATGGTAAGAGTGAACAAAGCCAAATAACATTAAAAATGACCAAAGGCAGGGGAAGATTGTTGAGTCTATTCACATCAAGTATCTTAAGATGAGTAGCTTAGGTGTCTGAGGAGACTGCAATGTCATCCGGACATCTCGCTGGAGCACGTGGAGGACGTTCAGATACTCTGAGTAGGGCAGAGCTTGGCTCCAGCAATGTGTTTTTAAGTGCTTAAAACAAGCTAGGACGTGGGGAGGGTACAGTTCAGCCAAGGCTTTCTGTAATCTACATAGCAATAAAAACAATATACCAGAATTGCAAAATTTTAGCCACTGTCAGCATCTTCTGCAGAAATTGAACTGTAAGACGACGACCGAGGTTTCTCTTTAGCTAAGCCAACAACACACGATGCGAGTGTTTTCCCAGCACGCGATCTTGAAGCGTGCCACCCTCGCAGATTAGCTTCAAAAGCAGCCTGCTTCCAGAAAAGTGGTTTTAAACCAATTTGTGGGATATGGAGGAATATCGTGACGCGGCAACACAGCTGGAAACATTTGCAAAGGCAGTTTGGGCAAGAAGGGGAGCAAGAACTGGTCCGGGAGGGGAATGTTATCCCCGGGAACCCGGGTCACTCCGCAGAGCCGGGTAGTTTGAATCCGGCAGGTCCCTGAAGGTTGTTAAAGCACCGAGCAGCCATTGCAACGGAGTTGGTGATTCTCTGGGGGTTTTTTCTGTGCATGGTTTATTTACTTAAGCCCTACACTTTTTGGAGGAAACCTGGGGCATCACCATATTAGACGCTCCTCTAGACGCAGCCCCACTTGGCAGATTTTTCTCCAAAACCGTAATCTGGATTTGCTCGAGGGCTTTAGCAGAATAGATCCACCTGGGGAAATGTTGTAGGGGGAGGATTTAATCATTTAGCCTTCAAATGGAGGCTGCTTTTGTGTTCAGAAAGGGAGATGCATATCTCCACACAGATATACTGCAGGCTTCCCAGAGAGATGTAATCATTATTCTTAACAGGAGAACTGGTAATATATCTAACGAAACAGTTTTGTCTGTGGATCAGCTTTACTGTCAATGAGGCGAATTTTTGCTAGCTGTACGTGTTATGTTAAATTCCCAAACTGATTAAAATGGGTTTTTTTTCTTCTTCTTCTTTTTTTTATTTTATTTGAAAATGGGCCTCTAATACTTGCAAATTCTTAAACATTTATGGATAAACTTATGAATCTGCAAGCACTTGCAGATTTCCCATGACAGCTTGAATCCCTATATTAAACCTCATCTGGTAACTGCAAGTGTCAAAATTATTTCTACTCTGCTGAATCAGCCTAAGCTTGTCATTGCATCCAAGAGAAGTGGAAAATTAAAGTGAATTTCATTGCTTCATAGCTTGCTACATGGAAAACATGTAGAAATGAACAGCACATATGAAATTAAAATTTTAAATTAGATTAATATATGTTCTCTAGAGAGTCTCCTGTGCTACCAGACAGGCAGTCTTCCTCAGTAACCACTATTATTTACTGATAATTTTTTTTAAAAAATACTTTGGAAAGAAAAGAAAAAAAAAAATCTTTTCTCAGGTTGTGATGGCATTTCCAGGACTCCAGTTGAATGTTTTACTACTGTTTCTAATGAGAAACTTCCACATTCAGCAAGGATGGGAAAATGGCGATGGTACATCCAATGCCACAGTGAAGAGAGGATCTTAATCCCTGTGGGTACCATGAGATACAACAGAGAAACTCTCATCCCACCTAAATTTTTGTTAGGTGAATTAGACCTTTTGTTGGTGCACTGCTGTTTTCCAGGTTGTGAGAAACAGTGAAATGTCAGAAGAAGAATGAATGATGGAGAAGCTCCTTTTCACGCTACCTTGTAATTATTGGAGATTCGTCTCTCCCAGGTTGGTAAAATACCTTAAGACCTTATGTGAGTGAAAGGAAAGATATTAATATAAATTTAATTCATTCATTCAAAAGTACATGCACCTAAAAGTGCTTTTGGGGAATCACAAAGCTTGAAGGAGTCAAAATATCAAATATTCAATTATTAGTGCTTCTGATATTTTGTGTATATGTTAATATTTTATTCCTCATACCATTTTCTCTCCTCCTCTTATCTCTTTCTTCCAGTCTCTCAGATGAATGTGGGTGAAATTAAATGCATTTTAAAGTGTTGTGAAGTTTCCACAATGATCTCTTCCCCCGACCATCCCTTGGGAGGTAGGTTTTTTTGGTGTGTTCAGTAGTAAGGATAGGAAAGGAAAAAACATTTTTCAGGGTTGGTTTGGAGCTTCTTTTCCCCACTCTGCTCCCTGGAACCAGCTTGTACTTTGCCTTCTCTTTTCTTTCTCACTTGGCTGGCTTCTCCTGTCATTTATGTTGGGTTTACACCAGTGCATTTTGGTCAGTGCAAGGAGGCTGATTTTGGTGTGCTTACTCTGATTTCAGAGTATTTACCTTATGTCCATCGATGTGGGAGAAGCTCTGCACTATAAATCAGGGCTTGATTAGATTTAAGTAGATTATTTATGTCAGTCCACATTCCTATGATGTAGAAAAGATATTAGTCTCTCATACTAAAAGTACTCTTGTACTTTCAGGAAAAAAAAGTCTTCAATACTCCTTTTTTATCCTTTATTGCCTGGATATTTGTATGAAAAATGGTTTGGGGAAGACTCTTATCATTCCGCCTTTTCCCTCTGTGCCTCACATAACAATCTCTGTTCTTGCCGTGCTGAACCCAGGTCTCAGAGAGACCCTGAAGGACTGACTGAAGCATCCCAGGACCCCTGGGACAGTTTCCTTCCTCACAAGGAATATCTCAGAAATGCCAAACAGCACTGAAGCACTTGCTTTCCTAAGGTAAACCGTTCAGGACTAGCTCCTGCTAGAAATGAATTGTGGTTTGGGTTCTCCATCAAAATGCCATTGTTAACTTTGACTTGATAATATGCTCTTATGTATTGTTCCTACGGCCCTAAAAATGAGTAAGCTTTACGGAAAGGTCTGGTTCCACTAAGCAATCAAGCTTTTGAAGAAACTTTTTGAAAAATGATTGCCTTAATTTATACTCCTTAGCTGCACTGAGGCTTCTCATTGAATGGTCTCATTAAGGCCAAAAGAGGACATTGGTTACTCAGCATGACACTAAATTAGACCTTTTCTGTAGACCTTTGAATGTAGACACAAAGTTCTGACTGAGTGAATCACTTTCCCAAACCCCTGGTTTCACTGGTCCTGGGGAAGACTTGGTTCTGGCAATTTGAAGGCAAAATTTCTCAAGAATACCTTTTGCAGTCCTGCCGCACTCTCAATTCTCAGGACTCACCAGCTGAGGTTGGAGCGAGGCTTGATTTTCCAGCCTGACTTTTTACTCAAGAAAAAAACATTTTTCAAGTATTATGAAAGAAAAAGGGCAGTAAAGACACAACATTAACATGTTTTAGTAGACCAATACATCCTGCTTTATAACTTCTCTCATTTTAGTGCAGGCACACAGAGAACGTATTTTTACCCATCTGGTTGATAGCCTCCTTCCTTTAAATTGGGCTTTTTTTTGCTTCTCTCGACTGGAAGTTGAGAAGAGAAGACTACATTCGCTTGAAAATGCCACTTAAATATGTAAGAGTTTTATCAGCAGAAAGCCTTCATTATTGGAAACACATGAATATGAGCTACTAAAGAGACACGGAGAAAATGCAAGAGACAGAAGGTGAGGATTACTGTTACACTGCCTATCAGTGATGCTTAAAGGATGGAGAGGCTGGAGGAAATTTAAATAATGTTCTATCTTCGGCAGCATACATGCTGTGTAGGGATGGAGCAAAGGTATGCAACTTAAAAGCTGTACAAACTGGTGCAGAAATGAAACCACCTTTCCTACTTAGTGTTTTATGGCTGCTTCTTTCCACTTCATTTTATAGCCTGGCAAAGCAGATAATTCCTTGGATCTTCTCTGTCATCCCATACCAACATTTTTTTTTGTTTAAACCCATACTCATATAATACTGCTTACTCCCATTTTTGCCTCAGGGTTTTAGAGGTGTTTAGCTTTTGCTGTCCTCCTTTTGTAATCAAAAGCACAACCACTTCTATCACGGTATGTGTTGTGTTGGACATATATGCACATAGCATAGCAAAGAGAAAGGTGAGATTTAGGGGAAAGGGACAGGCAGCAGACAGTGACTTTCTGACTCCTCACTCTGCCAGAAGTAGGATTGCTAACCTCAAACAATTAATTTAAAATCTGCAACTGATTTTCTCCTTATGTAAAGTAAGGCAATGTGGAGGCAAAACCATTATGCCTACAGACAATGAAGGCTCTATATATTCTA
Organism: Haliaeetus albicilla; assembly: GCF_947461875.1. Taxonomy (NCBI): domain Eukaryota; kingdom Metazoa; phylum Chordata; class Aves; order Accipitriformes; family Accipitridae; genus Haliaeetus; species Haliaeetus albicilla. The sequence continues at coordinate 40,085,014 of NC_091491.1, forward strand.
TTATTATCAATATTGATATGTGGTGTGGCATTAAACTTACAAATATCAAACGGGATTTTTTCATAAAGTATAAATAATTAGCATTGCTTTATTTCAGCTACGACATCTGTTAGTTCTTTTTTGCTAGTATTTTTTTCCTACTTTTTATGCTGCAGAGTCAGAGAAGAGAGCAATTAAATGACATAACATGCTTAATTTCATAACCTGGGGTAATTTCATTAAAAGTAAGAAAAAGAAAAATGAAGGTTGAACATCAGGACAGCAGGTAAAGAAGTATCATAAAAAAAATCCCCCAGGGTATCCATCATTCGGGAGTCTTAAAACTAGTCTGGAAAATTGACTTCAGTGTCTATTCTAGGAAACAACCCTGCTAACTTAGAGAGGATGGGCTGGAAAAACTTCATCACTTTGTTTCCCTGTTGTTTGCTGTGTCGTTCTCTGAGACATGACCATGCAAGTTCTTTCTGTTTGCAGCCGAGGTCTAGATAAGCGACATGGAAAATATCTTTCCTTTTTTACAACAATTATTTCCAGCTCCCATCAAGCCTGTTACAGCTGCTGTGAAGACACCAAAGCACGAGCAAGCTCAAGGGGTGGCTTAGAGCCAGCAGAGAGCTAAGCGTGGAGAAATCCCTCCCTGTCTCCATACCAGGGAGAATATATTTCCCGACACTCTCTCACTAGAGCCTGCTGACTTCCAGAATTACCAGAATTGGTCTTGAGAATATTTATAACAAAAAGCTTTGTAACAACATCTCTGTCTCGGTCATAGTAAATGATACAACAACAGCTGTTTCCTCCCAATTAGTTGCGTTTAATGGTGCCCAGAACGGGATGCAGAGGCAGTTCCTTAAAATGAAGATGTCAAAACTAATGGAGTGAACTATAGCAAGGTGTAATTAATTCTTTGGCAAACATTTTTCTTTATTAGGGTGCTAATTAGATTACCTTCTGAATTCTCAGTTAATAAAAATATTAAAAATTGATATTTATCTACTGCCAGATACTAATAGCTGGCATGTTAAATAGAACTTTCCTAGAACTGTACTTTATCTGTTTTTATTAGCTCTGAGCGTTGCCACAGTCAGAGTGGGCTCAGACAGGCTTTATGCTGATTTCAGCATTGCACTGCATAGTAGTCATAACACTACATATTAGTACACCAGGGTGCCAAGAAAATCAGAGCCCTATTATGCTAGGTATGCTCTTACAGAGAAGTGTAGAGCCCTAAAGAGCTAGTATCTAAATTGAAGCCAGACCAAAAAAAAAAAAAAAAGAAAAGAGAGAATGTATAAAAGCCCATGCTTTGTGGAGTTAATGCAACAAAGAAAGTAAGGCAACAGTAAAGGTAGGAATCAAAATCCACATAGCAAGGCTTTGAGTTCAGGTCAACTGTCCTGTGTCCTACACGGATACCCTGAGGAAAATGATAACATAGCCGGTTACTCAGAGGTTGCATTTACACTGAACTTTCTAATATTATTTGATGGCGGAGAATTGCCTGGGTGCAAATCGAAACCTGGAGACAAGCAGTGAGCCACCAGCTGGACATTGGTATCTCCACTGGGATGCCTGAAGAGGGAAGTGGGCTTGCGCAGCTGAGGGCAGGGTCAGGTTCTTAAATCTGGTTTCAATAGTAATACTGATAAAAGATATCAATTATTGAGGAAAAAGAAAGAAAAGTAGAAAAATGGACTTATGGCACTTGCTTCTTTTACTCCAAAAATGCAATGGCAAAATTCTTAAATCTTTAAATGAAAAGCTTCTGCCCTTTATGCCTGAAAGCTGCAATATAATAGTTTCTTGTCATCTGTGTCACAAGTTATATCAATAAAACATTTTCAAAAAATCCTTATTCCAATGTTGTCACATCTGAGGGACCTGCAAGCCCACGGAGATGTCAGCAGAAAGCGCACACTTGTATCTGATCTCCTACAGGCTTCCTACGAGCGAACACAAATCTGTTCCGTCGCTCCCATAATATACTGTTTTCCGAATGTGGCACATGTGGCACATACCTTATAGCACCTCGGTAATGCATTTAGAAGAACTATTACCACACAGGCGTAGCCCAAGTTTGACATTTACACTGTAGCTTTTGTAAAAGCTCGCACAGGTATGATTGATTTTTTTTTTTTTTAAAGGCAACTATTTAGACATGGTTCAGAAACTGCTAGGAATCCTGAACAAGATCTTTTGTATATGTTGCTGATGAACAAGCTGAAAAAAGTTTGATATTTCCCATAATTCCTAGGAATATCTTCATTAAATAGACACACATCAGAGCTGAACAGCAAAAGTGAAATAGAGGAGAACAGCAACATCGGGAGATTATAAGCGCTGACAGTGTTTTATAATTATCACTCTCCTATTCAAATTTTGCCTGGTAAAATTTTAACCTAAAAAAAAGGTTCTCTGAACTGTCACTAGAGTCAATTCTTTTGTGTTGCTTACGAATTTCAGAAGTAGCAATGCATTCTCCACTGTCAGCAGCTAATAAACTACAGATATTGATATTCATCTCTGTATATCGGAGGGGGGCGTTGAGAAAAGTCTGTTTTGGATAGAAACTTCTTCTCCTACCTAGTACTCTCCTGGTCACATGGATCTCTTTCACAAAGACATTAATTTTTGTCCAATCTGCAGCTTGTGTAGATCACCATAGCTTAATTTTCTTTTATTTATTGATGATTTGATTTAGCTGTGAACTTCCAATACAATATATGCAATTATATTTCATTATGTACATAGCTAAGAATGTTGAGGAGATGTTAATTCATTAATAATTATTGTTATAGTACTAATTAATGTAATACCACCAGCTGTACCTGAGCACATTAATTTTTATCTAGAAAGAAGAGAATCTGGCTAAGAATTTTCCTGTTATAAGGAGTGAGGATATAAATATTTCCAGAAAAAGCTTTTTTTTCACAAAGGTTTGCCATGTTTGCTCTAAACCAGGCTCTCCCTGTTGCCTTGTCTGGTGTCACTGCAGGTATGCAAATATATCCCAGGCAAAGAAAGAGCTCATTATTTCTGAAAGAGAGAAAAGGAAAGGGATTTACTAATTTCAGGTCAAGCCAAGCCAAGCCTGAAAGCGCATGTAGGTTTTCCTAGGTCATCTGCTGGCCCTGTGGGACATATTAAAGTGCCAGTTTGTGAGAAATTGAAAAGCCACATATATATATCTGGTGTTATTGATTCCCAAAATGGAGTGAGCTGTTTAAAACAGACTGTGAAGCTGCAGCAATGATGGAAAATGCTAGTCGAATCTCCCATGGTGGCTGGGAGTTAAATGCCATTATTATGTTGTTACTAAAGAAGAGGGCTGGAAGTGTAAAAAATCCAAAGTACATGTCAGTCCAGAATAATTAGGAGGATGAAAGCTGATGCCTTGATGCAGGAAGCTGCGGTAAAACAAAAATCAGGTTTTCCTTGTCAGATGACAGACAATGAAAATAGTTCTGAGAACAATTTAATGATAAATATTTGGGCCAGGAAAAATGTGGTTGATTCTTCTACAACCGACTCTGCTCATATATGCCTGAAAACCTCAAATAATTACAGCGGAGTTTAAGGAGCTATCTATCTCCACTCTTGTGTCAGAGAGCAGCAACTGTGGGCCAGCCTCTGTAATGTAAATAGAATCCGTTACGTGATGTATGATACACATAAGGAGAAACAGATGTTAAATATGATAACCTTAAATGGCTACAGACAGGACTCATAAACCTCACCTCAGACCTTCTCCAAACTGTAAAAGCTGCATTAGCTGGGCCGTGAAACGCCAACCCAGCGAGATCCACCGTAAAGGAGCAGGGATCGGAGAGCCAGCAGCCTGCCAGGGGCTTCGACACGGTCCGAAACGGGAGAAAATGAAACAGCCCCGAAAATCTGGTGAGGAGTTGGCGATGGAGAGGGACAGGAAAGTCCTGATACAGAAACTCAGAGGAGGAAAGCAAAAACTTTTGGGGTGAAGGAAACGAAGGCCTCTCTCAGGAAAAGAGAGTTTCAAGTAGTTTATTTTTGCTGAGCAGAGAGAGAATAACTAAGGCAGAGTATTCACAGGCAAACATGTTGTTTCAGCTATAAATAGCTTACGTTCCCTATTTTCTTTTTGAATTCAAGCAAAACATTGATAATTTCAACAAAATATCTATTATATATATTTATATTAAAATCTAAAAAAATCCGGATCAATTTCTTTTAGGACCATACTTCATCTTTTATTCTCTCATGACATTTGTACCAGGTTACACGATATAGTGTGTACTACCATGGGCATGCCATCTTTTTCTCTGTTATAAAGCACGATAACTTTTGTTCTGTTATTAAATTCATTGAAATGTGCAGCTTAGCATTTTTAAACTTTGTTTTTTCTATATCAGATTATTTTCTGGCTGTTGTGATGAAACTGTTTAGCACTGTGACACTCTGATTAAGGGAAAAAAAATAATCTTTCGGTGTACTAATTAGAGGAACAGCTGCATTACTATGAAACCATTTTTTCCCTGATACTGAAAACAGCTGCTCCTGCTCAGCTCTTACATTATGTCATAATGTGGCATGTTATGTCATACTGTACCTATCACGGAGGTTTTAACTAACGCTTTTCATATCACATTTACAGCAGACGACGGCACACAGTCATTTACAGTGGTTCTGTTGTTAAACTTTGGTAACCTGCCGACATTTGAGCCCTGATTTATACAGCTGAGGACCTGGCTTTTTCTTTTCATATGCAATAACCTCATTATTACTCTCTTAAATCACCCAGAGAAAGAGGTAATGTGAGGAACACATTTGCAGATATAGCAACGGTCTTTATTTTGATTTTTCAAACAATTTGATTTTGCACAAAGCTATATTCTCTTTGCATGTATTCATAATTAATGACAGTCAATTGCTCTTTTTTTCTGCCAAGGTTATTTTGAACAGCACATCGGTTCAAAAAGTTTCAGCAGAGAACTTTTATAAACACTCTTGGGTCACTGATGACAAGATCGCTGTATAATTCTAATACATTATCTTACAAGCTGTCCCTTGATGTCTCCACTATAGTCTAAACACTGTCTGCTTTGATTGCTTCTATTTACAAATGGTCTCCACTGTTCCAAAGTTTAAATACATTCTACATGCCTGGATTTAATTTATTCCAATAAATGAAACTTTTCAATAAAAGCTGCCCTTTGAGTTACAAACACACCAGGATAATCCAAAGTCAAATGAAGTTTTATGTGCGTGCTTCTGAGCGGAGAACGCCATCCATCACACACGGCGTAAGCTCGTAGCCCCACGAGGTGCTGGATGGTGATCCCTGGGAGATAGAAAGACTTGGCAGGGTAATTAGCAGGAGGGCTCCGAGGCCCTTCCCGCACGAGATTTGCAGCCGTCCTGTAAAAGGGAGAAGCGTACGGACACCCAGGAGAGTTTGGAGCGGTTCCATGGCTCAGCAGCTGCCGGGTGACGGACAGCCAACCCTCGAGTCCCGAGCAGCACCGCCGACACGTCGTTCTCCCCAGTTTTTATCACCCCCGTGCTGCGGGAGCTCTCATTCCTCCATCTAAACCTGGGTAGCATTTGCTTTTATCTGGCTGCTTGGACATGGGAGAAATTTGACCGACTGAGGGTTTTGTTGTTTTTTTTTATCTCCTGCGTGCCCAGCAGGTTGGATCCATGCCCTTTGCAGGGTGGGGCTGGAAAAATTACGTTAGGAATAAGATGGTTTGAGGATAATTTTCTGAGTAAAGTGTTTTGCGTTGCCTGGATGACATAATCCCAAAGGGAGATTATTAGGACAATCTTTCAGTTTTCTAACAGTAAGGATGGCTAAAAGCTGGAGTAGATTGCAGAAAATATAGATTTTCTGTGAAGTAAAGGCTTTCAAATATGATTAAATAAACATCTACCAGTAATGCTTTCAGGACAGGTGACCCTGGCTTTTGTTAGTGATGGACTGAATAGATGTGTCATATCTTTTCTTCCTTTTATTTATTCTTTGACAGTTTTTTACAGTTTTTTAATACCGATTTCAACACTGAAATAAATTCCAGTGGGTCGGATTTTGAAACTTTTCAGTGAGATGAAAAAAAATACACCTGCATTTCCCTGGCTGTGCTGATAGTGTGTTCAAGTTGACTTGCAGGACATTAGTTCAAAGGTACCTTTACAACAGAAGCAGCAAAATTATCCAAGTCTTCAACACTTTCAAAAAGTAAGTCAACAAATGTAGCAAGTATTATTAGATTTTCAGTAGAAGCAATTAAAAGCCTACCTATGCAATAGAAAAAATGCAACAGCCAAACTTACTTGATGGTTTACAAGGTAGTTATGAGCTTTTGGTCAAAACACCTTTGTGCAGTTAAGAGCTATTTGCTATGACATAACTTCAAATGTCGTTGACTTCAGCAGTTCAAATTTATGGACTTTGCCTTTTCTTGAGTGACCCATAGCATGATCTGACTATGAAGATTGAATGGTCAAATTCTCGCAACTGCCGACACAGTAATGTGGCACCTCATTGCGCGTTGCAGTGCTGTTGACATCTCCACGGTTTCTGGGGGGACCATCACAGATATGGTTATACAAAGAACTAATTTTTAAAATATTATCATTTTGCCTGATACATGGCTTCATCTGGACTGCATTTCTAGGTGACCGTTTTACTCTCTTGTTTTCTTGGGCTGCAATATCACACAGTATATCACAGAGGCCTTTACATTACAAATAATATGCAATAGAGATGTACTAATTCAGAGGATTTTGAACTCACTGGTTTTCTATTTGTGTGTTTCAATAACTGACCTCTAGATAATAACAAAAACAACATTGAAAATATTTTTTTTAGCTTAGGTGATAGTTTGCATAAAAATGATGCCAGTTACTGCATCGCTGCCTGTTACCCTGTGTATTGCGGTACGTGATGTAAGTGGGGATGGCACACAATTGTCCAATACTCTTTTCCTCTCGTCCAAGTAAAAAATTATTTTACCTTTATGAAATCATTGCAATTAATTCCTATGCTAACCGCTTCATCGGAGGGAATTGTGTTCTCTGCTCCTTAGTGCACCCCTACAAAGAGAAGAGGGTATGCACAGTCCTCTACCAACCCTTTCAGCTAAAGAAAAAGTTGTTTCTCTTCTGTTTCATAGTCCACACATATATGCTTTTCAGGGACAACATAATTAAATATGTGTTGCTTCTTGTTATCTCTGGGTAAGGGAGAGGCCTAATAGCTGCTAATGAAAAACAATGTGATTTTTTTCCCTTGGGCATACTGTCATTGCTTTTCTGGTCTGTCAATCAGACTTGTCCTTAGGAAAATTTTTTGCCTATAGCTTTTCCAAAAATACAGAGACAAGTCAATTCATACAGCTACTATAATACTTTGCCAGTTCTATTAAGTTTTTTAATCAGAAAAAGGATGATAAAATTTTGGGGGAAAATCCCAAGCTAATAATTCAAAGTTTTACTAAATTAAATGCATTCATCTTTTTTAAAAATTAATATTAAACAACCTCAAACTTTTTAGAAGCTCAGAACAAGTGGAGGTTTTAATTTCACAAGAAAACCTTTAGTTTTACTTTTTAGTTCAAAAGGTTTTAAAATGCTTTTGTTAAAGCCAGTCCAAAGTGATTTCCCCTGATTTTTCAGAACTGGTAGCTAAACAAAAAATCAGCTCATACTATTCCTGGGTTATCTGAGGAGCTCTTTGTTGTTACTCTTACTCTTCCAGTTTCATTCTCCTGTTTTGAGTAGCTGTTAATTATTTTATCAAAAATCGAAACAGACCTTAGCAACATGAAAGTAATAAAGAAATTCAATGGATTGCATTCATTCAACAGGGTAAAATTTCTGAAGCCTGAAAAGTTCCTGTACTGGAGAGTGAAAGGCCACTAATAACCTATTGTCCTTGAGAGCAACACTGAAAATAAAGAGGAAAAAACCATTTTCTTTGCTGCAAAGTGGTGTTTCATTTTCCGCCTCCTGTATATACTGCAGCAGACACATATAAAAAAAAAAAAAATACCACACCAAGTGCTCCCTAACAAGTTAAGAAGATCTTTGAAGAAGAAAGCATACATCTTTCATTATGATCCTGTTGTGATAAACCTTTAGTCCTATTCTTCTTCAAGGGCTTGCAAGTGATACCTGAAGCCCAATAAAAGTGAAGACTTGCTGATTTGGTTGGAGTTCAAAAGGAAAAGAAAGAGCTGGTGTAAGTTGTATCACCTCGCTGTCAAGGTTTACATCCTTTTCTGTAAATATTGGAATATTTAGCTAAAGTCTAGTCACGTGGGGGGGTGTGTATGAATCTAGTGTGTAAAGATTATCTTTACTTTGTAAAATTTGTAATTCATTCTTAATGAAGGTACTGCTTTGCTTGGCGCACAGCCTAGGACAAGGACTAGGAAATGACTTTGAATGTGCATAAGTGACATTCCACATTTCACAAACTTAATACGTCCTTCTTGATCTATTGCCTTTTGTCATCTGGGGTCTCATCCTGAAGCCCTTACTAAGGGAAAATTCTCTCTCTCTTAAAAGCTAAGCAAAGCCTTTCTGAATAAATCACCCAAGCTTTTGGTGTCATTGATCGCTGAACCAAACTTCCCAATCATTGTGGACTTTTTAGTAACAGGAGTGTGGTACCAAGCTTTGCTGCTTGGCATCACTACGGCTGCGTTTTCCAAGCCCTGCTCCCATTTGCTGTGTCTTTGCTAATTCACTTTATCATTTCACTGCTTGGCTTTTCCAGATTAAGTAAGCTTACAGCAACTGGTTTAATCTCTATATTTGAATATTTAAACCATTTGTCCTACCCAGGATTTTCCTCTTATTATAAAAATTACTATCAGAAAGAAAGAATGTTGGAAGCTAAAGAGAAAATAAAATAATTGAAGGGGTGTTTTACCTTCATTGAAGCAGCTTAAACAAATGCAGCATCTTGCTCTTCCTGACATAAACGGTTTATATTGTTTAAAGTAGGAGCGAGATTCTCGTGGGTGTAATCGAGCGACTGTGAGCCCAGGCAGCTTTCCCATTCAAAGCAGCTGAGGAAGTCGTCCTCGATTTTTAAGTAATGTGAAGTACTATTAGTGTCTGATGCAAATAACGAAGAGGATAATCAGATGTCGGGTTGTAGAAATGGGTAGAAAAGTCCAATAAGCTTTTCTGAAAGCTATGCGAAGTTTTCTTCAGATGTATTAATAACAAAACCAAATCATTTCATTATAAGTGTTATTATTGCAGGAACTATCACACATCCTTCTTTAGCTGTTACATTACAATTGTTTGAAAGCAAAAGTGAAGAGCTGCAAATTAACGAACTTCAATTATTGTTTTTAAACTGCAAGACTTTTTCCTTTCTTGTCTGAGAGACGTAGCAAATTTTAGAAAAGCTGACAGTTCATTTTCTCTACACTCTAAAGTCAAAGCAGCTTTCACATTATTTAAAAAATGCAAGTGATATACAGCAATTTTTGTAATGTTACTCCTACAGACAGTAACTTTCAAATTTACAGTCTAACAAATTATCATTTTCTCCCCTTGATTCATTCTAACTTCTCCCAAAAGATTTGTCCGTATTTCTCCGAGGATGGATGTGTGTGTACCTGGAGCTGAGATGAAGAGCCCGACACCAAAGTTCAGCACCTGACCATGCCACAGCCTGTTTGATATAAACTTGAACGAGTCTTCCTGCACCTCAGCTCTGTGTCTGTGAAAGAGACTGGTGATAATTTTTCTGCCACATGTTTTATCTCTTCATTCAGTCTGCGAGATCAAGTGTCAGTATACGTCCCATTAAGAAGCAGAGCACCCAGCACAGGAGAGCCTAAATTGCCAATCACTCTTTCAAAAGCAGTAATACAAAGAGATTCGGCATTAGATTAATAAATGTAATGTGTCCCAAAATGACGGAAATAATTTCCACAGTAAGCATCTTCATTTTCCTTGGGAAACTTTACAGGGACATTCAGAGGCACTGACGAGCAATAGAAGCAATGCTAAAAGACCAATAAAATACATGAAAGTCAACATAGACAGATGCCAGCAGGTCACCTTAGATGGTTTTATTTAAATTAAAAAGAAACACGAAACAATTTAAAACTGGCCTTTCTGCTAGATAATTCTTTAGAAAATTGATTAGTAATCTCACAGGTTACCCTTTTCTTTGCCTTAGTAATTTACAACTCGTATCATCCATCTACCACCAACGCATATAAGATCAGCAGCCACCACAAATCAGTAGCTAGATAAGATCACAGAGTACTTGCTCATTTTTGAAAAAAAATGCACAAAAGTTGACAAATTCAAAGTTCTGGGGTAGGGCTGGGGTTGAGGACAGGCTGCACAAGGACTGAGATGCTTTTCAAAGGTACAAAATCCTTGCACAGTGATGTCGTAGAGTCTGAGAACTCAATACAGACTACTTATATTTTAAAAATAACCCAGTTCCAAGAAAAAAATAAAATAAAATGTAATAGAGGCAATTTCAACTGTGAAATGTGAGCAAGCGGGTGTAAACAGTCATAGAAATGCAAGCTTCGGTTTGTCTGAAATGAGATTCCTGAGGGCTTAATCCTGACCTTTCCTGTTTAAACATATACTATCCTGACCATATTTATGAATATATTTATGGCCTATGTATTCATACTGTTTATGTACTCAGAGACTGATCTTCCAGTCTCAGAGACCAATCATCTGGCAGTGTTATCATTTTTCTTCCTAGCCAAAAAAACGCAACCCAACTGTCAGAGTTCAGAAGTCAGCAGATATAAAAGATCAATACCTTTTTTTAAAAGTAATTGCTAATAAAAAAATAAGATGTATCCATTGCCTGGCCTATACTTTACATGCCCTTAATTCTTGAGTATGCAGAGTAATAGGCTTCTCAGCTCGTCAGAATATTAAGCCCTATTCTGCAGCGCTGCCTACCCAGAATTTGCACAAGATGAGGCTGAGATGTAGCTGCATGCTGACATGTTCTCAGCTAAGTCCTAATCTTAAGTTTTGCTGAACAACCTCCTGCAGCCTTCAATTACCACTGCAGAACTTTGAAATTGGATCGGTGATGGCTTTTCTGACGAGGAGAACATGATGTGATTTTTATTGTACACAGCCAGCTATAGAGTGCCAGGTTATACTGTAACCAGTTTTAATACTTATTTTTAATTATAACTTTGCAGTAAGGAGTAGCGATCGATAAAGTAGTCTCTTTTGTCTGAGTTCCACAAGAGACAATGACCGTTATTCCTCTAGGGAGCTTTTCACTAAAAAAAAAAAAAAAAGTAGAAACCTATGATTCCTCCTTGAAAAGAGGATGCAATGTATTTTCTCCCTGCTCAGCAAATTCACCTCATTTTTTAGGTAGCATAAGTCCTGTCATCATCTTTTATTTTCTGTCAGAGCAGAATGGTTTAAGTAGTCTCTTTAAAACAACCCCTTTCTTCTTTGCTTGCGATGTGTCTGTGGGTAGGTCTTGATTTGTACCTGCATTTGCCATTTGTCACGTTCATTCGATGAAAATCCCTCGGCGCCCGCTGCAGCAACTAATCTCCATTCCACATACATTCCTCGGAGTTTCCTTTTTTTTCATCCGATTGGACATTTTCCACATTATTGTCAGTGTTTTCTGAATTCAGGCAGTTATAGACTCTAGAAGAAGGTGGGCAGCAGAGTCACAAAGTGGAGGGGTGGTGGGAGATGCTCCTTCCCCAGCTCTGCACCCTTTCTCGAGGGTCTGAAAACGCACTTGCAGTTACCCAGTAATTATCCATACCTGCTTCTTTCACAGGGAAGGCAGATGCTGCTACCAACCTGTGGAAAAAAATCCCTTTATGTCTAAGAGAGCTCTTAAATGGTTTGCTGCATTGCAACCTGTAATGCTAAAGATCTGGGGCGGGGGGGGCAAGGTAGCCCAGGCTCACATGGGTCACACTTCACGGTACTGACTATGCACCTAAAATAGGAGACACTCTTGGAAAATTAGTAGTGGCTATTCTTTTTCTAATTATTAATCACCTGATTTCTATTTTAAGGAACTGAAGTGAATTACTGGAAAAAAACGCTGCTTTGGATGTGCTGTGGAGGTGAACTTTGTTTAGAAGAAAGAAGAAAGAAAGAAAATCCTCTGTACTGCATTGCCATCATACAGTGGTATTTGTCCAGTAGGTCATTAATCCTTAGTAATAAATATTAGCGTACTACGGAAAGTACTGTAAGCCAAACAGTGCATTTTCCCTTACAGCTCTGCTTAGACTTGTGAGTTTAGAGGACTTTTGTCAGGGGACATTACCCGATAGTCAGCTTTTCCTCACCCTTCTAGCTTAAGCCAAAACTCTGCCTGGATTTCATCTTCCTTTTTGCTTGTCTCCTCTTTGGATGGCTATTGCTGAGCTTTAGGACTTAATGTCATATTAAGCATGAGGCACAGTTTACCTGAGAAATATTCAATAAGAAATATGCCAAAAGTACAATTATAAAGCTATGATAATACTATATGCAGTTACCAAACCTGGAAAGACCTCTTTCAGAATGAATTTTAAAAGGCTTCACGTATTAATGTTGCATATTAATGTTGCAATTTCTATTTTTTTTTTTTTAAGGATTCCTGGGCATCTTTCTTATTCTTTTCTATATGCATTGTTCTAAATGCATAATATGCTTTTCATTAAAAGAGTAGACTTTTCTTCTCCAAACTAAACTCGTAATGTTCAGCTTATCAGGATTTTCACCTGCATTTCTGGAGCAGGAAAAATCTATATTCTAAGTGCTGTGTGGCCCAGAGGGACAAGTGAAAGAGCCTAAATAGGCAGCGATTTCCTAGTTTCTGCCAGCAGCTATGTTTGTTATCATCCCTTGAAGTGACAGCTGTTCGTCATGCATTCTTTGTCTCTGTTTCACAGATTTAACTCAAAACTGTCTTTTGCCTCCGTTAAATGGATTGTTAGAAAAGCGATGTTATAAAAAATCCATCTCTGATAAGATTATCTCAAGAATATGATGCCCAAACAAGCAGATCTTTTGTCAGTAAACCAGCAGAACTGTAGGCAGTGTAGACGTCTCCAGAAAAACTACTTCAGATTTATATTGCCATCAGTCTTGCACAAAAAGACTAAGGCATAATTATAGTTTAAAAAAACAAACCACACTTAAACTTTCAAATTAGCGCGTAATTGGAATAAAAATGTTGATTAAGATTGCTAAAGAAAGATATATTTTCCAAAGAAAATAGCATTACTGTTACAATACCCCAGGTCTGGGGATTTTGGTTTTTTCGTAGTGAACATCACTCATCGCATTCAAAAGACTTTTTCTTAGGCCAAGGTAATACTGGCAGATGCAGCTCAACTGCACAAGGATGAAAAAAATATGCTTTTGCTGGGATAAGCAAGGTTTCTCTTTTTTCTTTTTCCTTTTTCAGATGAGAGAGACTAGAAAATTGATCCAAATGAAAGTTTCATGTCTCATGTAAGACTACATCAGGCATTAGCTTTTCCAAAGGTTAATAAATCAAGGGCTACCGAAAACAAAAGCAGGCAAACAAACAAACAAAAACTCTGTTGGACAAAGCTTACTTCACAGGAAATATAATAAACACGTGAAATCTGATATACCACAAGCAAAATAAAGATTCATATTTTATTCATGGATTCATCAATGGTTTCAAGAGACTACCAACACAGACAGATTTTTTATGCCACATTAATATTTTATTGTTTTTTATGGAAGGGAAAAAAATGAACAGCGAGGATAAAATGGTACAAATAACATTTAAAAGACAAAGGAAGAAGAGGGATTTAGAATTAAGAAGGCTGAACAGAAAGGAGAGGGAAATGGCTGAAACAAACTGGGCAGGTCGGGGTGTCACACGCACCCGGGGTCTTCACACAGAGCTCACAAGGCTTCGCTCTCCTGCTTCCCATGGGTAAGAAACTCATCAGACTTGGCTCTGACAGCAGCCAAATTTGTATTCAGAGAAGTGCATTGCTCCTTGCTTGAGAAAAATGAATGGTCAGAGAGAAAATGAAAATAGTGTATCTGAACCTAATTAAACTTTTTTCAAGAGAAATAGCAAGTGAGCACACGGAGCGGCGTGCTGAAACCCAGGAAAGTGCCTGGTCCCCGTGCTTTCCCTCTCCCTGCACTATTTCAAACTTCATTTTTGCTGCAAAGTGGGACTTTTGCCTCAAATTCTCTCCCATGCAGGGAGCTCAGGGACCCCTCTCCTAGCCAGGCCATACCTGTCCTGCTCTCACCGCCTTACAATTGCTGCAGTTTTAGCTCATCTGTTGAGAGAGGTGGAGCCACAGCAACACAAAATTTTCCAGACTGGAAGATGTCTTTACTCCTTAAAGGATCACAGCCTCTGCCAGCTTTGAATCAACTCTTTTTGCCCCCTTTTTTTTTCTTTTTTTGGCAGAGGTATTACAGCTGAAAAATGATGGATTATTATTTCTTACTTGTGTTGGAAAGTCCATGCCCCAGCCAAAACTCACCGGAGAAATTAGTTTCTTCTAAGTGGCAGAACGTGTACCGTTAAAGTGAAAAGAAAACAAGGAGACAAAATTAAAGTGCTTTGTCCAAGATCATAAAGCTGTAGTACAACCGGCTGGAGAGCTGAGCTGAGATTTGAGATGCGGTGTGCGCTCTGCAGAGGCATCACTGGCTTCACTGCCTATGCATGGACCGCCTGCAAGATGCTCTGCTCCCACCCAGCACCATCTCTGGGTGGAAACAAGGAAACTCCTGAGAAATGCACGTTTGAAAGACTTAACTTTAGCTTTAGCCTTAGCCTTGATTTCTAGAGGCTGGATTTGCTCCCGATTTATACTCACATAAGGATGGCTGCACAAAAGATTCTTCCAGATCTCTGAGTCCCTGCTGATTATCCCCCAAGCACCAAAGATGGTTTGCATAAAATATTTGTTTGCAGGGTCCTGCATCCTTCATCCTTTACATCACAAAATTATTAGAAGGCTACAATGTATTCTGTTATATACTCTATCACACTAGGGTTTTTAAAAATATTATCTCTGACTGTGTATAACCTGTCCTGTATGGAAAAAAGTATATTCCTGAGCGTTTGATCTACGAAACTTCACTGCATGGGTGAATAAGCCCCACCTGCAAGACATAAATGTCCTATAATCTGTCCTTACACCTCAGGTTCTCAGACATATTTCTGCAAAAGATACCGTACAAGCATGGTCTGCCATTGTGGAGGGGGAAAAAAACTTGGAGGTATTCATAGACATAGTCCATTTAAAATTATTTCTCTAAATATATAAAGAAAATTGATCTGGAAGAATTATGAAATACAGTAATTAATTAGCCAAATAATTACATCATAGCATTTGTTGATTTTGTTTCTTTAAAAGGCCTCTCCCGAAGCTACTAGACTTCAAACCTGCCCAGTGTGAACAGAAATAAGTCACAACCTAAATTCTGTTTGTGTTTAAATTTGTTTTAATCTGGCAGTCTGTTGATACAGCTACCCCAAATTTACACTGAGGCAACTGTTGGCACAATTTCTCCCACAGTTAAATCAGTTTAAACATTTTCCATAAATGATTTAAATGTTTTCACTTCCATAAAGAGAAATCCATCAGCAACATTTTAAAACTTTTCATGTTTTTAATGAAATGTTGAATACTTCATCTTAATTTATCTTCAAAAATGAAAAACCCTCTAAAAAACTTGAAAATCCTAGCCATTTCTCTATAGTTTTGCAGTAGAATTACAAGATAAACTGAGATCAAGAACAATTAAGAAAACATATTTTAAATAATTTAAGGATTGTGGCATGAAGTGATAACAATTTAACTATAAAAGCATCTTGTTAATCTAATAACAGGATAACTATATAGTCATCCATACACAATATCTTTGCAATGAAAAGAACATTGCATTTTGAATGGAAAATTTAAAAAATATACCCATCGTTCATCATCTATTCTTTGATGATAATTGTTAGTATTTATTATTTGTGCTGCAGCCATAATTACCTGTGGGAATGTGAGTTCAGCTTTACAAAAACACATAGGAAGATACAAATCCTCCCCTGAGGACTTTACAACCTACTTTTTTTACCATAAATTGTGGGAAATGCACTGTATTTCTCCTTAGAAATGTGTTTGGGGTTTATTTTAGTTTGGTTTTGTTTGTTTTTTAGCCCCTAGTAGTCAACTCTCATTTAAGAGCACTGACTTTAATGAACTTTCAGAGGATGAGTATGAGCCCTAGTGTCCCACAGACAGAAAGATGTGTCTGTCCTGTGTGGACACCAGAAGCCTTTTTCTACGTTAGGAAACAAGCTAATTTGACAAAGCCGTTCTTCCCACACACATTTTCTTTTAAGCCATCCTCACGCACGCTTTGGCCTCTACTGGGAACCGCTTCAGTCCCAGGATTTTAATATCCCATGCACTTTACGCAAGCACCGTATATTACTCGTTGAGGGTGGTTCAGCCCCGCTTGCAGAAGTAGACACATCTCGTACAATTGGCCAGGGAGAAAAGGCAGCCAGACTATTTCTGATAATGGATCAAACATGGATTAACTCCTAGTCTGGACACGGGGCCCAGATACACCATATTAAATTGTTCCCTCTCAACTGAAAGGGAGCGTCTGAGAGAGTCTCTGTGGAGTGGAGAGCGCTAAAGGGTGCCTCGTTCCATTAAAGATGTGATTTTCCTTCTGAAGACTGTTATTTCTGCTATTTCTATGCCACTCTAAAGTCATGTGGGATTCATCCAGGCTTAGGGAGACGTGGGTAACTGCATTAATTTTGAAAAGAGAAGTGGGGTTTTTTTCTATTTTGGGAAATTTAATGTAAGCTGGTTTGCACAGAGGCCATTTTTGTCATGTGTTTGTAGAGCACTTTAATTGTGTGCCTCATCCATGACCAGGCACTACAGCAGCAAGATAATTGGTGTGTGAATTCTCCTCTTCTTCAACCTCCTCTATCTACTCCCCTGTTGTTTCCTCTGCCATTATGTCCTACTGGAGACAAAGGATTAATGCCAGTAATGTCAGGTCCTCCCACGTTATGATACTACCTCAGAGACTGACCTCCAGGGTAGATGCTACTCAAGAAATAATATGAATAGTATCAATAAATGTGGTTGCTGTCTGTGCTGCAGTTACAAGGTGCTCAGTATAGTTCAATACCTAAATGTAAAGATTCTTGTTGGTTTATATAGTTTTATATAGTCTGCATATACAGTCTGGGTGTATAATTGTATAATTCTAATGTTAGGAATGGGACAGGTCATTTGAGTTGAAGACCTTGCAATGGATAGTGGGTTTATCAGTGTTGGCTCCAGATTTTTCCAGCTCACTGAACCAGAACTTTTCTCTTCAGTGGGCTTGTCATGTCTCAGGTGTGTTTTCTGTCCTACCTAGTCCTGGATAACCTAAGCCAAAATATTTTTGCCTGATTTCCGTCATATTTTCTGACTGCAGTTGTTGTTCCTTGATCCTAGCATTTTTTTTGAAAATGGGAATCAGAAATCTGATCGATTTCAATGTGGAATCCACTTTCAAAACAAAAGAGTGTTGATGAATGCCCAAAGTTGAAAACTTTAGGATTCAGATCCCACTTTGTTTTCTTTTTTTTCTTTTTTTCCTTTTTTTTTCCTTTTCTTTTCTTTTCACAGAATCATATCATAGTAGAAGGATTGACTGGAAAGGACCTCCGGAGGACACCTAACCCAACTCCTGCCTAATGCAGGACTGTCAGCAGCATGAGATCAGGTCAGCAGTGGTTTTCTGGGTGGATCTTGAAATGCCCCAAGTCTGGAGATGTCACAGTTACTCTGGGTGACCTGATCCAGCGCTGCCTAGTCAAGAAGTTTCTCTAAAGTCCGACCACTTCCCAGCGGCCAGCGCCAACAAGAGTTTGGCTCCGCAGTTTTATAATTTCCTTTCCAGACAGCCTCTCGGGCAAGGCTGGGCCACTCTAAGGGGCTGATCATCCAACCCGACCTCCTCGGCTCACGGAGGAGGAGGTTGGGGAACCTCCATACAGGCTCTTATCTCACCATGGAGAGGAGTCAGGCTGGCCGAGGATGGGCTGCTCTTGGTAAACCCTTGCTGGCTGAAGGACTTAACCTGCCCACATTAGGCAATAAATTAAATGAGGATGTGTTCTGGGACCTTTCTAGTGACCACAAGGAAGCGGGCCAGCCTCCATCAGCTCTGCTACAACTGGATATTTCCACTGAATGCAATACACATCAGCCATCTACCTCTGCAGAAAAGACACCAGGAGGAATGGAGCTCAGTTTCTTTGGGTTCTCTGAGATATCATAATCATCTCATGTATTGCTGCACTACTTTACTAATTATAACAGCAGCTATATATCTCTTTCCTCTTTCGGGAGTTTCTAAACAAGTTCTTAGCTTCCCAGCCAAAGCTTTACAGTTCAATTTCTCCTGGAGCACTAGAAAAAAAAAAAAGAGCAGTCATTTGCTGGAATCATGAGCAGCTAATTTGCTGAGTTTAGTGGCAGGAAGCCTAAAGATAATCAATCCAGTTCTTCTCTACATATATGAATGCAATACAGCATGCTGAGTATGGTAAATTATGCTGTTCAAAACAAGATGAAAAATCTTAACAGGTGAAACTGTAGATAAATCTTCACTGGCAGAACATTACGCTTCAGAATATCTCTAGGTTCTTCGAAGACTTTCCCAGCGTCTCACATACTCAAAATCCAGGCACAATTGGATAATCACACTGAATTAGGATATGTTTATGTTTTTATCTAGAATAGCAGTTAAATTTGCAGCACAACCTTCCAGATTGTTGCAGTTTTTCCTCCTCCAAGTTCAAGCAGTAATTTGGACATAACTAAGTTCACATGGAAGTGTTTAATTTTTTAAAAATTCCTAGCTCTTTACTGGTTGTTTTTCTCCATGTACTTTATGTACTCTTTTTTTTTTTTTGAGCATTATCTAGTTCTTGCTTAGATGAAATATATTATAGCAAAGTTCAGCTTCTGTGCAGCTAGCAACCCTCTTTTCTGTTTCATCCAGCCATATCCAAACCAGATTTCTTAGATACATCAGTCAGCAGAGGTACTTTTCTCTATCAAGCACATAGCTTAGCTCATTTCAGGCACTGAGGCAGATGATATAAATGTGAGCTGAGCTGGGCAATATAAAACTGCCTAAAATCCTTCTGAGGCTGTATAACTTCATAATTCTCCTGAGGTTCACTGAACAGTCATTTCTCTCTTTCTTTCTCCTTCTTTTAGGTGGGTTTAACTGACATGACCAAAACTTATTGCCTGGAAGTAAAAAGGAAAAAACCCTACTGTATATTTTACAGCTAGGTTGTAATTGGAGAACAGCACTTTACTAGACCTGCTGTAAAACCCCTTCATTGACTTCTGAGCAGTGAAATATATACAGAATTCAGATGAAAAAAAAAAAAAAAAAAAGAGGAACCATTTCCACACAGTTGACATTTAGGGCCGTACTGGGTCTTTAAAGTGAAATCCTGAGTAGGGAATTGATTCACAACTTCCCTCAAAATGCCAAAGAGTTATGACTCTTCAAGGTCTGGAAAAGGAAGATTTGGGGCAGTTTGTACACTCTCTGGTATTAATAGCTTGCTGCATGATGAGACTTCTTCACAGTTGTCCAGAAACTCTTTGGGAACCAAGAAATGTTCCATATTTTGTTCTCTTCAAGTTCAGGTTTTATACCCTGCTATGAATAGCAATTCTTATGAAAACGAACAGACAAAGCAACAAGCAATATCCTTTCCAAAGTTAAATTCCATCGGTCAAGTTTTAGGCACGTACGAAGCAATGGCTTCTTTCTGCAGTCCCCTGGGGCAGTTCCATGTTAGCACACAAAGCCACGATACCCACCGGAGAGCACAGAAGGGTCAGGTAGGGTCCTGAATTCAACTACTTGAGTCGGAACAATTTTGCATACATCAACATTTGTTACTTTTTTGACTTAATGGGTGTGTACACCTTTAGAAATAAAACCTGAAATAAGCTTCAGCTGCAGTTTCAGATAAGCTCTTTTAAAGAGAAAAACAAATGAGTCTCCCCATTTCTTTTCAAGTGGATATGTAAGGTCACAGGATTAGAGCAGGCTCATAGTAAAATATTGTGGCCCACTGGCCTCTGTACAGAAAAACCAAAAAGGAAAAGGACCATTATTCACCCTTATTGCACTAAGACACCTTCTCATGGCATCCGCAATGCCTGTGTGGATCCGAATTGAAGAGTAAAAACTAGCGTAACAATGTTGTGCTCTCTAATTAAAGAATAGTGAATAATGCTGGTAATAAAAATAGTGTCATAAAAGGGTAAGAAATTTGCTTCCCCATAATAAAAAATGTCTCCGTTGGGGTCACATTTAGTTTTTATGGACTGACAAGGAAATCGGTCTCAGTAATATATTGTTAACTGACTGTTCCTCTGATCCTGAAATGTCTTCTCCACTCACATACATATTTCTAGCTTGTTAGGGTGACAGCATGACAGTACAAAGGACTGGGATGTATGTCTGTGCATTGTAAGCATAACTTTTAGATGCTCTGAGTCAGGATTTTATAATCAGATAGCAGAGCTAAGTAAATGGTTATGTTCTACATCTTCCCAAAAAATAATAAAAGGCAAGTCTGAAGCAGCTCTGGATACAGGGAGACTCTGCAAAGCTCTTTTGAGTTTTTAAAATGTATGATTGGAAATATCTGCTGCTTTTTTGTCTCATGTTCCTCAAAATCTGATCAAACGTTAAAGATGATCTGAATTTACATGGGGGAAAAAAGCACATACTTCCGCCATTATCTCCTTTTCTGCTTCCTTATAAATCCAAACTGGATAGCATCCAATTTCTCATCGCAACTGCCTCTGGAAATGAAAGAGAGCCTGAATAGAGGAGGAGATGAGCCGCTTTAAATGCTTTTTCATAGTTCTTCTCACTGCTATGAAAGCTTCATTAAAAGCTGCAGCTTGCTTGTTTTCTAACTCTTCCAAAGTAATAAGCATATAATTGTGCTGAAAACTTGGGAGGAGTGTATCACTGCAAGCCATTATGGCATCATTTTATTTCAAGGTCCTTTTGCATTTTCTTGGGAATCAGAGACCTCTGTCATTCAGATCTGAAGAAAATTCAGAAGAAATAGTGTCTTTTTAAAGAGGACTTTGAAAATTTGCAGTGTCGATTTGTCTACATAAATTACTTCTTCATAGACTATTGACTGTGAGTATGTGTTGTGTAGCATAACAATTATTTTGCCTTTTTTTGTCTGCTTAACCTACATTCAAAATATGTCAGATAGAGTGCTCACTGCTAACATATGAGCAGCCCTTTTGCATTTATTTTGATTTGTTGAGATGGAGAAACATGAGTAACGATGAAGAAAATTTGTGATGCCAGAATTTATTACAGCCTATTCTAAAAACCTCAGCTACAGTGCTAAGATCCACACATGCTATAAATGATTACATAGGCTTCCTTCTAATATCTGCTGTGGTGCAAAACAATCTTGCCTGCAGATGATAATAACTGCTCTTTTGAAGCAGCTGGAAGGGATCTCAGACAGCACGGCTAGATGCATGCATTTCATAACACTGAGGATGACAACAATATTCAAAGCTCTTAAATCACCCTCCAGAATGACAGTCCTTCAGTATCGAAAATCCACTTCGTGGATTCACCAAATTCAATCCAATCTCATATTTACTTATGAAATTCCACTTCTGAAGTCCTGGGATATACTCTGTATGCATGATGGAAGAAAACAGACTTTTGCATTGTTTGAGGCTGAAGCTCTGTGTTATCATTTTTTTTCTGATTTGCCCCACAAATCACAGCCCCAAGCATCCCAGTGTGCAACACAGTGGGGAAAGAACACAGTATTTACAAGATTTTAGCTCCCACTTAAAATGCAAGGATAATTCTTGGGGTGAACTTATATTACCTAAGTAAGCCTAATGGGAACACTGGCAAAAATATGTGGGAAGTCAGATGTGGGTTCTGTTAAAGTGAATATACGATTGCATAGAATATATTTTCCGTGAAATATGTTTCCTAGCCATGTTTCCTTGCATTCTTTCAGTCTGCAGCATTAATTGTCCTATGTAAAGATCACAGCTCCCAAACAGTCATTCTGAATCTCTGTTCCACCTTCTTGTTTCCAGTTTACTTCTGGGATCCCAGTGAAAAACCCTTTCTAGTCTATAATGAAACAGAATGGATTCATATCTCATAAAAAAAGAAACTATGAATTTTAAATGGTTGTTTTTTCCCACAGAATCTTGATACCATCAGTTTTCAAGCTTTCCCCAAGCTAACTCCACACCAACATTCAGAAATAAGAAAGTATATTTACATTGGTTAATTTTCTTTCACCGCTTGAGAAAAATAAATGGGTATTCCAGAATAATAGAAGTAAAACCCATAGTGAGGCCAAACATATCTCCTGCTCCCACTGAACCAGTGGAAATTTCCTGGCACATTAAATAAAGATTGGTAAAGCTGGTGAAAAGTCATTGCTTTACTTTATTCTTCTCTTTTTTATCAATAAAAATCTTGCCACACAAAAAATGGCTTTAGGATTTTATCCTCTGATTGAGGGGCTTTTCTGATAGAAAGGAAACAATACTCACAGCAAGTGAAACAACAAATTTTGCACCACAGACTTTACCCTAACTAGGAAGAAAATGTCCACAGAAGCCAAATCTCATGGTAGAATTGAGGATGGAGGGTGTTCCTAGAAGAAAATATTGAGCTACTTTCCCCCCCCTTTTTTCTTCTCCTGAATTCCTAATTTTCAAGCAAGAAATGGCCCAAGAGGTGTAAGCACTTCAGGATCTAGAAGTAAATCCCAAATTTATGACCTACTCTACTCAAAAGACTGTCCAGCCATGAAAGCCAACAGAGCTGGATGGGGAGATTTTAAATGACTCCTAAACACAGATGTGGCTCTTTTGTTTATTTTTTTTTTTTTTAAAATACCGGCTGCATTTTTTTTCCCTTTGTGCTTAATTTCAAAATCCAGAGAGGAAATGAGTGAAATGTTTGCTTTGCTGTCTGTGTGCCACAATATATGAGTTTTCATCAAAACCCTCAAATATTTTCAGGTAGAGTAATCTCTAGACACTCCCGGAAGCAATTAACATTGTCTGGTCTTATAAATGCATTCTGCCCATGCCTGTTTGCCATGTGAACTGTACAAATATTATTTTCAGGGTTTCTGGTAAAGCTAGGATTGCTTATCCCAGAGTCACAGACCTGACTAGGCAAGGTGAGCTTAGAAAACGATTTGGCGTTGTCATTTGGAGCCAAGACATTTTGCTAACGAGTGTCATTGGGGTCTGAGCTGGGTAAGTCTCTCGCTTGACACTAAGTGGGGGAATAGGAGGGAAGGATGCTCCATCCCTGAATGGGTGACGTGCTTTTCTTCCCCTTCCTAGGCAAAATTTCATGAAGAAAAGAACTTTGAAGTGCGGCCTGTGGGCAATTTTTTTTCTCCATTCCCTCATGGTTGAGCTATAAGTAGAGAGACAGGGTTGGCTATTAGAAATTATATAAAAAAAAAAGAAATAAAATGTTTGTGGAATTTTACTGAGAAGCAAAAATCAATTCAGAAAATACGACCCATTATCATAAGCTTATCAACATCCTTTTTATATGTTTTCCATTATGGATAGAAATTTGCAAGTCGTTTTTTGCCAGTTGCAACAGAGAAGTATCTGATGCTGAAGAAGTACTTAGGCTTTATCCTTAAATATTTATTAGTACAAGAAGCAACGTACCGCAATGTTCTGGCTTTGTGTCACATTCGATTCGCTTGTGTAGGTACAACCTGTAGGCAGCTGTTACACCTAAGAAATAAATCAGTCAAAGGACTGACAGGCACTAATGCAAACCAGCCCTTGACAATGATATGCACAGCTTTCTAAAGAGGCTGCACATTTTTTTCTTTGTGCTTTGCATTTTTACTATGTTTCATAGGCTTAGCAGCTTGCAGTGCAGGAATTGAATGTGGCTGCATGTCATTTTAGGTGTTTGAGAGGCTTATCTGATTTATATGTATTTTTATGTAATGCTGGTGTTTCCAAGGTATGTGAGCAGAAGCTTTTTTATTCCATTTATTGCCTTGCAAATTTATATGAATTAGGCAATTATATAAGTCAGTATTTCAATAAGAGAGAGAAAGAAACCTGATAGGGTAGAGCAGTACAGCTTATACAGAGCTTATAAGTGTCCCCAGGCCTAGCTAAACTCTTAACCCTTTTCATGTTCTCGTAACCCTTCCTGCAATGACAGTGGCATCCACTGTTTCAATATAAATAGTCTGAAAAAAGAAAATCAAGTGCTTCAAATCTCTCTGCCTCAGACTTGTCAGTCGTGGCCCATTTTCAGGATTACTGAAAGGAAAAAGAAATTCTTCCGTCCAGTATTTTTTTTCTTGTAAAGCTGCTGCATTCTGGGAGTCGTAGGAGCTCGCGCTCAACGGCGCAGAAGGCAGCGCTGAAATCTGACAATAAGACTAATAGGACGAAATCCTGTCTGTGGGCAAAGGAAAGCCACGTGATACCTCCATCGGTGAGGCTTTCATAGGCAGTGACTTAAACCCCTTAAATAAATGGAGTTGATTGAGGGGAGCCGGAGGCAATTCAGCCACCAGCTCCTCCAGAGCCAAGCAAGGAGAGGACCTAGCGCAGCGGAAGGAGGGCAACGCTCCTTCGTTAGCGGTGAACTCCTCCAAGCTCCGAAACATCTGCCACGGTGGTAATGAGGAGACCCATAACTACGAGGCGCTTTCTGAGCAGCCGCCTTGTCCACAGGTCCAGCTTCCAGATGGCGTGTCTCAGCCTCAGGACCCGAAAGCGTACGCTGGAGAGGAGGGAAAGTCAGAGAGTTCTACAAGCTGTCAAGTAGAGAAAGTGTCCCCAGGAGATGACTGGCAGTTTACCAGAGCAGACGAGACAGTATAAACATAAAAATGGAGACAAACAGAGCAGATGCAGGGAAGCCAGCTCATCATTTTTCTCTTGTGAAATATCTGTGCTCTAGTTCCAATTAGCTAGGAGAGGAGCAAATTGTCATTTCAATTCAGACTTCCAGGTTTGGGGAGAGAACTGCACTGAAGATTAAGGACGATCTCTTACAAAGAATATGAAAAAGGGAAAGAGCATCTTTATGGCACATCTGCAGGTGACACCTATCATCCTCTTAATGCCTCCCAACACTTTCATTCAAAGATAACAAATTACTAGTTGTGTCTGCACAGTCTCCGCAGTTTCAGATGAGCCTTTAGCATTGCCTCTTGGCCCAGGGCTTTGCCTCGCTGCAAACCGTCCGAGCAACAGCATTGGGTGTGCTGGGAGACACACACGCATCCCGCTTTTTTGCCCAAGTCTGGGGAGGTTTTGCCCTGGTCCTTCTTGCACTTGGCTCAATGGCCAACCTACCCGGCGTTGACAATGCCAAAGTATGAGTTTACGCTGAGCGTATGTCGTGGTTTAACCCCAGCCGGCAACTAAGCACCACGCAGCCGCTCACTCACTGCCCCCCCACCCAGTGGGATGGGGGAGAGAATCGGAAGGAAAAAGGTAAAACTCGTGGGTTGAGATAAGAAGAGTTTAATAGGATAGAAAGGGAAGAAACTAATAACAATAATAATAACAATAGTAAAATGACAATGCTAATAAAAGAATTGGAATATACACACCAAGTGATGCGCAATGCAATTGCTCACCATTTGCCGACCGATGGCCAGTTAGCTCCCAAGCAGTGATCCCCCCCCAGCCAAGTCCCCCCAGTTTATATACTGGGAATGACATCGCATGCTATGGAATACCCCTTTGGCCAGTTGGGGTCAGCTGCCCTGGCTGTGTCCCCTCCCAACTTCTTGTGCCCCTCCAGCCTTCTTGCTGGCTGGGCATCAGAAGCTGCAAAATCCTTGACTTGGTATAAACACTACTCAGCAACAACTGAAAACGTCAGTGTGTTATCAACATTCTTCTCATACTGAACCCAAAACATAACACTATACCAGCTACCAGAAAGAAAATTAACTCTATCCCAGCCAAAACCAGGACAGCGTGCAAGCTAACTGAAGTGCTAACTGTCCTCTAGTGCCTCTCCAGGATTCCACCATGAATGCTGAAAGAAAAAAATACCTGCTCACGGGCATGCGGATATATCAAAATGCTTGGCCAGTGATAATCGGTTTCAGAGGTTACTGGTTACCCTTACACAACACATGCTGAATACCTGCTAACATCTTCGCGGGCTTCAGAACTCCAGCTCTGGGCACCCAGAAATGTCCAAAGGCAATTTTAACAACTGAGCTTCAAATTACTCTTTCTATTTGCAAACACAGGGTTCTTGGGGAATTTAATGGCTTCTTTTCTGGACACAGAAAGCCCTTTTTATCTATAGTTATCTTCACGTTACCAGAAAATACTAGCCAAGCACCTCTTTTCTTCTCATCCTCAGAGGCTAGAGCCTATGTCCAAGGTTTTGTCACTAAATGTAGAGGGTATGATTCCAGCGTGTGATTCCCAGTCTCCCTTGTGTGCCCTGGCTGGGGCAATTTCCAAGCTGCTGCAATTCCAGGATTACCGTGTGCAATGGTAAAAGAAATCTGCCTACAGAGAGCGGGCGCTTCCAGGATCTCTCTGCTGCCGTGGTGACTGCGTATGCTGGAATTTGTGTATGCGGCCACATACCCCATCACGGTAAAAGTAACTAAAGCAAAGCACAGAGTAAAGTAAGCTGGTATTTAATGGTCTTATGATGACTGTTTTGTACCCAGGCAGAAGTCATTGCGCACAGGCTGGTGACAGTTACCAATGCAGAGGAACGGGAATGTGTGGAAAGCACCAGAAGAAACAGCAAAGCAGGGGTTAAAGGAATGACATTTTTAATCGCTACAGAAGATGGAGACCAAATGATATAAAGATAAGTGACAGGACGATGAAGAACAGAACTAGAACCATAAAATAATGAGGCAAATATCTGGCCAACATCAATTTCTAAAGCATATAAAAGGCACACCCAGAATTAGTTTGCTGTCTTCACTCAAGAAGAACCAGAAGATACAGTGAGGATGTCAGCAACGTCCTTTGTCCTCTGTCACACACAAGTGATCCTGACGGGACCACTTGGGCACACACATCTCGGTCCTTAGGAGCATGCAGGGGTAAGACTGAGCAGGTCAAACAAACCGAGACATTCGGCCAAATCCTTCCCCTTCTTAAGGTTTTGCATTTTTGTATTGAATTTTGTTGCATTCATTTCCCACAGCTGTGCTACTTCTATCTGGGTCTTCTCATATCATATTTCAGCTTACTTAGGAAACATGCTCTGTTTTTTAATTGGTTCATTTGACAGATTGCCATCAAATCCAGTTCTTTAAAAGAAAGAATGCCTTTGCACATTTGAACCTCTTCACTGAGGAGAGCAGGAGACACAAAGCTCAGAGCAGTGCTGGTCACAATCCTCCCCAGGGAAAGCAGAGTATAAGCCACAGAAATGACTGTAACAGAGATTGCAACATCAGTTTTAATTTAATAAGGTAGGATATTTTTAGTATCACAGATATTTGTTACCATTTGCAATTTATGACATTTGATTGGATTGACAGGGACACTTTAAATGAATTGTCCATATTTTTATATGCTTTTAGAGAATTACAAAAGCAGATTATGGATTAGTTTAAAATAAAAAAATTACGCCATATGAGTTCAGATGTTTGTCTCCATACATTCGAATATAATGCCCATTAATTCCACTAATACCTCAGAATTGCTTTATTTCCCTTAGCCTTCAGTGCTAATTTTGAAGTGAAGCTTGAACCTTTACTGGATTATTGCAAAAATCAGAGCACTTAAACCCTGCTATATATGAAGTGATTTTATACCTCTATGAAGACTTTAACATAGGGTGGAAAGCTTACATTTATTCTTCAGCATTCAATGCTTTTAAAAGAAAAACCTGGTAAAAAAGTGTGTCACTGATGACTGCATTATCCAAAGTATGTGTTTGGTAAAAACCATCTGTGCGTGCTTTTCAACAAGAGAAAAGTTTGTTTTTTCCCAACTTTCTAATTTTGGGGTTAAATCTGTACAGGGGATTGAGAGGAGAAGGCTCATGTGGCTGGGATTTAGAAGATGTTGTAAATTGGAAATCAGCTTTTTGATGATGAAGCATACAGAATAAAAGGCAGGTTTGTAGGGGGGGGGAAGAAGAAGTCTTTGCAAATTGTTGTGTCAGCTGGGTAGAAATCTTGCTAGGAACTTTTCTCTGCTGCTAGATGATCTTTTGGGGGAGCTGAAAAGGAAAGGAATAGGAGGTAATTTGCCCCAGCTGAGAATATTTTGCAATAGATGCTAGTATAACAAGGCATAGAAAAATAGACTGATCAGGGAACAAGGGATACATAATTGGCAAAAATTGCTCTGTGGCGACCCAGCCGGGGCAACTGATAGCTTTAGGTACCTGGCATTCAAGACTTTTGGAGTTTTATAGCTATTTACATATCAAAAGCTGCAATTTTCCTTGAAAATGAGTGGCAGTTTCTCTGACTGAGCCCACCTGATTTTTATTTTCTCTAGTAAGACTCTTCAACCATTGATCTTTTGTATTAACTCTTCTTTGGTGTGGGCTTTTTCCCTATTTAGAGCTACTTTTTTGGAAAAAAAAAAGGCAAATCTGTTCCTCTATTTCTCTAGATGAGGCTTAAAGCTTTGGCTGCTTACTATCTTATTCCTCCCTGACTCTTAAAAATTATGTTTTGTTGCATGATGACAGTTCAGCAAGCATTTCTGTGCAAGCTCAGGAGAAGGTGAGCATGTTAAATAGTATTTTTACTCATTCTAGTGTAAGAGCTCCAGTAGCAGAGATCTCCCAAACAAAAAGCTCTGATAAGCTTGGCTTTTAAGTAGGGTTTCTGTTAAACAGCCCTTAATCTTCTTTATGCATCCCTTTTTAGAACAGAGAACACATGAATTATATGTCTAGCATGAAGACTTCTTTTCTAATTCAAATACAGTTTGAATCTTTGTGGATGCAGTAGGGACTAACTAAAGGGACCATGTCCAACCAAGAGCTTCCTCAGAAGGAATGTGGTCACCAACGGGTCAAAGCTTGCCCTAGTAAATAGATGTGATTGCATGATGCAAGACAGAACTTTCAGCCATACTAGAAAGCTGGTCTCTTTAGGACATATGGAGTATATGCAGATGAAGGATGCCTCAGATCATGGAAGACCTTGAAACAGTATTATTCTTATTATTCAGTAGCTACAGATTTTAAAGGAAAGAGTTCTTTTCCTTTACTTTGCTGGCTTCATAGAATCATATAATCATAGAATAGTTTAGGTTGGAAGGCACCTTTAAAGGTCATCTAGTTCCAACCCTCCTGCAATGAGCAGGGACATCTTCAACCAGATCAGGTTGCTCAGAGCCCCGTCCAGCCTGACCTTGAATATTTCCAGGGATGGGGCATCGACCACCTCTCTGGGCAACCTGTTCCAGTGCCTCACCACCCTCATCTTCCTTAAATCTAGGCTGAATTTACCCTCTGTTAGTTTAAAACTGTTAACCCTTGTCCTATTGCAACAGACCCTACAGGCTTCTTGGGTAGAAGTTGAGAGGATGGTTCACTGTTTTAAAAAATTATAATTACATCCAAATTCCATCAGTTGAGCCTGTGAGTATGATATTTTGTGGCTGTGTCTTTCTACCTTTGCAAGATTAATCTCTCTAGAAAGTGGAGAAAGAAGCCATGAGATTTTTCAGATGCTGATGATCTATTTATTACCTTGATGAAGAAACTAGGATACCAGAGCCTCTGATAAATTTCTTGCTCATCTTACAATGCTTTAATTTTATTTTTTTTTCCCCAGCTGCACACATGCTGGTCTTGTGAGGTTATTACATGATTTTTCAGGAAACTGCAATGTTCTTTACGGTTGTCATGTTCATATAAATGGATAAACTCACTAGCTAACCTACCTTTTGTCAATTAAACTGAGTGGAAGGGGTGGGGATGGGGAGAGGATCAGCAGCAACCCAAAAAGAGAAATTAAATAAGAGTAGGTCATTTTTGATAGAGCATCCTTTATGGGAGCTTAGCTGCCCAAGAGTTTTCCTACACTAAGCTGCATTTGAAACAAAAGTCTCCTCACTTTGGTCAAACATGAATTATCTACTGAGCAATGGGAGGACTTAGTCCCTTGAGAGTGTTTGATTACATATATCAGGTGCTATATGCATGTGCACCAGCAGTTGGTGGTCTTAATCTTATAGAACATACTAATTAGATATCCCTTTTCCTGTTGTCTTTGGCAAATAAATTGGTATCATCATGTTCACAGATTATGAAAAAACCCCTGCAAACAGAACATCTGCTTTTGATTAAACACATGCAGAGACATGTCAACACATACCCATTAATCAAACTTAAACTTTGCTTTTCACCTCTTTTGGTTAGTCAAACAATTGTTATAAAGATCTACTTTTTCTTCTATATAGCAGTGGTCAAAAATTTACGGGGGGGCAGTGTGGTGGGGGAAGGACCTGGAAACGTTAAAGGTTTTTTTTCCTATATATTCCCTCACTTGTACAATTCACTTTGGTCTAATTTTCAAAATGAGTGACCAGCTATTTGAGATAATGCAGCTAGGGCTGAATGCCTCTAAACCCAACACTTCTAGAGGTTCATCACTGCCAGCATTATTAAGCTCATTGACGAGGAAAGAACGATTTGCTGCCTACAGAGGCAACTGCAAAGCTGATTTGGGAGCCTTGCGAAGAGTCTTATGAAGAAAGAGCTGAAGGAACCTTTTCTGTCTCCAGCTCTTCTGAGTTTAGTCAGAATTAGCTGAAGAGTCAAAGTTAACAATGCCTTAAACATGCAAGTGGTAGAAGGTCCTAAACTGTAGGGTCAAAATGTGCTAATTAGGTAACAACTAATTTTGAGTGACCTCTAGTGGTGCTTTCCCACAGTTTGCCTTCGAACAGTTAACTGGGATCCCTAATAGCAAGTTCAGGCTCTATATTTAATAGCGCTCCCCCTGCAACAGGGTAAATAGTCTGTAGCTAAATGGGGAGGCCACATCATAGGTTTGTTTTTCTAAGAAAACCTTTGATACCTTGATAAAGAAAATCAACGTGTTCTTTATTTATACCTTTTTGCTAAAATCCTTTATTGTTACACCAAGTAGAGCAGTACACTGGAACTCAGTCCGCGATACAAGCTTTCATTGCATGAATGAGGACAAGTATGCCTGTGCAGCAATGAGAAGAGATGATTTTCTCCAGATGCAAGCACACTGTTATTAGCTTTATCCAAACCTGTATGGGCAATAAAATCTGTGACGATGGCTAAATCCATCTCCCATGGTATTCCCACCTGCAGCAGCTATAGCAAAGCCAGTGCGGGACTGAGGTCACGGCTGTACGTCGTGACTTGTAGACATGCATGGAACGCAGCTGTGCAGGTTGCAAATTGAAGATCAGAAGAAGAGAGCTGTGCATAGCAAAAAGTGGGGGATTTGCCATCTTTGAATTTCAGGTGATACAAAACTATTTTTTATTACCCTGACATTTGACAATGCACCATCTATCAGTGGGTCAGCTGTAACTGAGTGCCTTGCAGTGATTGCATTTACCACATTCCCTATCCAATGCGAAGGCAGGACAGTTATTAGCTAATTGGCCATCAGGGACACAGAGATTTGTAGGAATATCAGTGGGTCTGTTTCTTTTCTGAGTCTCTGTCTCAGCCCTCCCACACACCTGGGGTTCTTCCATTAAGATGTATGCAATCCAGATATCTCATTCCAGAAACATAGCTGGTACCTGGAGAAGTGCCAAAGGGTCACCTGGAGTTGACCTCTTCTGATGAGACATAAGACCAGGTCCCTGACTACTTATGACTGCAAAAAAATCCCATGAGGTGGTTTATAAACGTGGCAGAATGAGCCCAGGTGTCCAGATTAAAAGGGTCAAGTCTCGCTCTCCAAGTGAGATGCACATACGCATATTAATAGTTATGCATCTCAAAGTGATGTTGGGAGAGGCTGCAGCCAGACAAACTCATCCTGTGGCCACACTTGCTCTCCCATGGGATTGCCCAGAATCGCCTTACAGGCCAGCAGCTTCCCTGCAGACAAACCTGCTCCCCAGAGAAGAGATAAATAGATATTAAATCACAGGAAAGTCAAAGTATTTGCTCAAGATAATACTGTGCAACGATGGAGATGATGGGAGCGATCTGACTCTCAGGCTCCCTGCGTGGCAGTATCTAATTGCAGGAGGTGAGGCTTTATGCTAAGTGCTAGCTTCAGTTCAATGAGGCAAACCTTATGTTTTCAAATGGTCCAGAACACCAGTCAGGTAATAAATTAATCCCCTTAACTTTTCCGAAGCTCTTACCTTGGGGTGAGTTTCGAAGCACATGCCAAGCAGAAATGCTCGGTGTTTGTTCTGTAAGAGTAAGGGGCAGTAAAGAATGTCTCATGTGGGCCAAGGACTTCAAAATCAACAAATAAGTAATCGTAGACTGTAAAATTTTACTGTCTTCACAATTACAATCCCACGACCCCATGAAAAGTCACAGTAAAATATATGAGTTCTGATGTACAGGTTTGCAGACTTTAAATTTGCACAGGTACTGATGCTGGCTTCAAAATACATGACTGAACATTCAAATGCCTTCCTCAAAATGCACCAGACCTGTAGGATGACATGTGACCTGTCATTTAGATGTTAATTTTTATGAATGGTCTTGAATTATTGTGGTACATAGAAAAGTCACTTTTTATTTACATTCACTATATGCAGTGGGTTTTGATCAAGATTTTCGATCAAATTGTAGCTGACTGACAGTTTCCTTCACTAAAAAGATTTAAGTCCAAAGACACTGTTAGAATATATGACATAATTATTTTGCCTAATGGGAAAACATTCATTTTGATAGCAGTCTTAAATTACTGCTGCCTTAAAGGCAAATGCTTTAGTATATTAAGGATTTGAAAATTGGCTGATTAGGGGTGTAAATCTTGAGCAGGGAGGGCAAGGAAAGCTTGTATTTGGTCCATCATTTAATTCATCATTGAACAACTTGCAAGTATTTAATCCTCTCTTTATTTATTGGGGTTTTTTTCATGCATATATGACCTGCTTGTCTTATGGGCTGAATTTATTTGTTTCTCACTTAATGAAAAATCTTTTAGCTCTTTTATTTCATGAAAAACAGAGATATCCAATAGTACTCTATGGACGATGAAGTAAGTTTTACTAAATACCAAAAAATTTGTATTTTTAACCTTCTCAAGGTGAAAGTATTTCTATAATTTAATCTGGCTCTGTAAGATAAAAAGTCACAGTATTATATTTAAAAAATACATTTATTAATTCTCAATTATTTCCTAATAATAGTCATGTTTGGTTTTATTATCAGTGGGAGATTGCTATTATTAACTGACTTGGCCCTAGGACAAAGTCGTGATCTTTTCAAAACACACAAGAGAAAAAAAAAAAGTCTCCGTAGCTTTACAGCAATATAAAAGTAAGTAATGTGATCTCTTCCTCTAGAATCTTACAGCTCTGAAAAGACTTTTAAATCAAT
Source organism: Haliaeetus albicilla (assembly GCF_947461875.1). Lineage (NCBI taxonomy): Eukaryota > Metazoa > Chordata > Aves > Accipitriformes > Accipitridae > Haliaeetus > Haliaeetus albicilla. Next base: position 40,118,638 of record NC_091491.1, read on the forward strand.
TTTACTCCCAGTCAATGGTTAACTTTGGTGTGACACATGTCAGTTTGCACTTAATCAATTTTTTGAGGATCTGCTCTTTTTTTTGCTCTCTACGCCAGAGTGGGAGAAGCACAGTTAAACACAGGAGCTGATGGAAACTCTTCAGATGAAATTTCATTTTTCAGAGCAAGGCAAGGCAGCTCTGAGAGCCAGATTTTCCTGTCAAAGGAGAGTAAGTTGCTGTTCGGTGGTACTGACTACAGGCAGAAACAGGCGTGAGGAACTTAGGCAATGGTTTCGCTTTAAAAAAGAAAAAAAAAAAAAAGACAGAAAATAAGCAAGAAAGAACTCTTCAGATTTCCAGGCTGTAGAAAACTTCTCCAAAACCATGGAAATACAGAAAATTTACTTGTACAGCTCCTGTGGGCTAGCACAGCCTTTGCAGCATGATGGACCTGCATTTTGGGGAAACAAATGAGACCTTCCAGAAGAAGATTTGTCCAGAAGCAAAAATCCCGCGGGCTTTCCTAACAATTACGTTCCATTAACGACCATATTCCCCAGTCCGCCAGGTACTGGGGGACGAGCTCTGTGAGCAGGCTGTCTGGCCTCCCTGCCTGCAAAATCTATCCTCTGGGCATAAAGCCAATTTAGGGTAGTTATGGGGTTTGTGCATCCCTTGAAACAAGTCTTCCTTACCGGCGTAAATCAGAAGTGACTGTCCAGGAGTCATATTAGAGGTTATATTAGAGCACAGCGTAAATGTAGAAATTTTTAGTGATTTTGCCCTATTCTCCTCCTACTTGGGTAATGCAGAGGTGAAGAAGGAAATCTGGCAATACATTCGGGGGGTGAAAAGCTGTTCTCACTCATAAGTGTGTTTATTTACTGTTTTTAGGGGAAGTACATAATCTGAATCTCTTGGTTTTGCTTGGGTTATGATTTAAGCTTGCAAAGGTATGGCAGGCTCAGCTGAAACTCTGGTTTGCATTAGGATCCAAGACGATAGCTTTCCAGTAAATAAAGTACAGCTTTGAAGCTGCTTCTTCACAAAGATTGCCACTGTCTTCTGCATCTGTTTTGTGGGGATTTTTTTTCTTTTAATTCATCAGAAAAATAGCAATGAAAGAAGGATTTTAAAAGAAAAGTTCATAGATAAAAAAGCCACATATGACAGACTTTCCAGATAAATGAAAAGAGAGAAAGCTTTCAAAACCTTCTTATTCTTGAATTGTATTTTATGCAAATGCTGTTGAAAATACAGCTATGCAAAGGAATTTTTGCTTACCAGTAAACCTACAGTTTAAAGATTTATGCTGCAGTTGCAATGCTCAAAGTCTCAGGCTTTCTGCAAGGCAGCGAGTTGGATTCTGAAGTCCTTACGAAGCCTCTGCAAAACATCGTGTGTCTACCACAAATTCCTGAATAGAACAATTCAAGTTGCATCTCAGAAACCAGCTAGAAACTCTGAATTTTTGGCACGCTTTAAATGACTGTGCTTGTTGTTATGGTAATTCTATGAAAAAGACTCTCAGAAATCAATTTGTTGTTTGCGTATAATTCCCCAAACTGAGAAAGAAGCTGCTGGATGTTGGGTAGAAGAAGGAACTGCCACTAGAGAAGCTGTTGAGCTCAATTTAAGCCTGCAAAATGTGCCAGCATTTAAAAATCAATGGGCTTGATTGCACCGTGTCCGGAGGGTGGGAGAGAGCGAAGATGCTAATGGCACAGCTTGGACGATCTCAAAGGTTATCTCACAGCACTTCTGCCATAAACTGGGTTGCATTAAGCCCAGTAAGGGCAGGGCCACTGCCTGCATTTATTGCAGGTTATACAGAGAGGAGACTCTCCGTGCCTACAGACGTGAGCTGTTAAACGATAAAAATGAGACAAAACTTCGAGCTAGGTTGGAACGGAGCATTATAACGCCAATGGGAAAAGAAAGAGTCATAGCTGAATTAACCAAGACAAAAACTGTGCTGAAGGAAAAGTGGTAAGAACATTTACATTTGTTAAAGGTATAATTGTACCAAACACGGGCAAAGAAACTGTGGAAAAGCAATAGCAGGGGTTGGAAGACTGGGAATGATTTTACGTGTGGAAGTCAGGGCGTGAGCTGCATTCAGTGTGCCCATTAAAAATCCCCAAACCACAGGATTTACTTATGAAACTGGCAGAGGGAATAGAGTTTTCCAAACCACGCTTGTCCAAAGCCTGGCAGCAACACAGGAATCAGAATTTTAAAAAAATACTAATTCTGACTGAACTCACACATACGTGCTTGTTGAAGTATGAAAGATTACCCTGGGGGGGAGCCAGTTACCTGCAGGATTTCAAAGAAGAATGGATTGAGTCCTGCAGAGAATAAATAGTATTTTCTGGTTTTTGGATGACATACTAATACCTGGGAGGAATTCAGACGAGTATTTACAAAACCTTGAGGAAATTCCAATGCATTATAAAGCTATGCTTTAAAGTGAACGAAAATAAGATAGTAGGTGTGGGATTTTTTTTTTCATCTCCCTAAAACCAAGTTCCTTGCCTAAGTTTCAGGAATAAAAGCTTTAAAAGAGATGATAAAAACTATGGAGTGTGCATAAGTACCTTGGTGTTGCACAATTTCTGTTGGTTTTATTCATGTTAAGTGTTTTTTATGGAAGTTTCAAATTGTCATTGCTAATTCAGTTGATGTCTTTCCTGATATGGGAAACACAAAATAGATGTGGGTGGAAAAGTAAAATAAGATTTTTGGAGGAAGACAACAAAAAAAATCCAAAAGCTCTAACCTATTGGCACTCTTTAATTTGAGGTCATCCAGGACAACCTTAAACTGTAATTTTCTGAAGGAAAAAGGGCTGTTGCTTCATAAGACTGTAGGAGCAAAAAGTTCCCAGTCATTTGTCTTTTAGATCATTATCAAAATCTGAAACTACATCTAAATTTTTAAAAAGAGACTTGCAGTCTCATTTAGGAATTAATAAATTCTATGAGCATCTATTTTAAAAAATACTCTTGATGCAGACAGTAAACCATTGATAAAAAGAGGGGTTACCAATTTACATATTTTTGGAGGCAGGCAGTTTCGGGGACTCAGTGCTTTTATTGGTGACTTACTATTGTAAAATTCCTTGTAGACCATCAGAAACATCTGTCAGTCATATCCCTCCTTCCAGTCACCAACAAATTCAGCTGGAGACAGAGAAGAAAACGTGGGTTTCTGGAAGGAAGTTTGACTGTCTGTGGTTTTTTTGGAACAGCCACATCACAGGAGCCATTCAAGCCCCAGTGCTCCGCAGAGCAGCGTGACCTGGGCAGGAGCGGCTGTTTTCCAGAAGGGAATTTTAGTAGTAGCACCAAGGAGCTTATGAACCTGCTAATACTAGCAGAATTATACAAGTAGCATTGGGGACAAATAAAAAAGGATAGTAAGAAGTTATTCTTGGTGGCAAGCTTTGACCAAGGCATCTGAGCCCTCTGTAGCGTGCGGGAGCAAGGGGAGGAGGTGTTTCTGCCAGCGCCTTCGGACCGTACGTCTTCTGCGTGGCTGCCTGGACTTGCAGCAGACTCCTCTGCCAGCAGGGTTTGTTACAGAGGGCTTTCCTGAAAATCTCTGCAAGGCTCTCCTGAGGAACGCTTTGGCCACAGGGACACTTGTGTGAACTTCTGCCTCGGCCCCATCCAAGACCCGCTGGAGAGAGGCTCTTTGGTTACGTCCCTTCGCTCCCCAGACTCAAGAGCAACGGGGTCCTGAATATTTTAGTACAATCTTGTGGCCTGTGCGTACAGATTAGTAACAGGGAGGAAAAGAAAACATTATTGTCCTCAGTTAATTGCTTCTTTGTGACAGAATACACTTCAAAGACACTTTAATCTCAAGTGCATCTTAGCAGAGAAAACCCCATATTACTTATTTTAAAACCCTCTATTTCCAGCAACACAGATGAATGAATTCCATATAATAGAATATTCTTCACCGAGCATCTCCACATGCAAAAGTGGAATGCGAAATTAGTTTGGGGTTTGGTTGGGGGTTTTTTTGTTTTGTTTTTTAAAGTACTGTTTTAATGAGGTGTTTAGTTTAGCACATTTGGCTCCTCCAAATTACCTCAAGGGGATTCATATGTTAACGAACAACACAGCTGTTGTTTGTGAAACCAGCCTAGCACAAGCAGAGCATGTTGTGCAAAGATTTAAATGCTCTGTTGGAGAGGTCACTGCACTCCTTTGTCTGCTGTCAGTTATTAATAATGAGCCTACTACTAAATTTTAAACACTAAGTTAATTTTTTTTAGCATCAAATATGTTCCACATCGGTTTGGTTTGGTATTGAATGCTTGGGTCGAGATAGGAAAGTTGCATTCAAAGGATGACCTGATTTTTCGCAACTGATGAAACATTTTGGGTTGGGGAAGACTGGCAATGAAGTTTCAGGCTTTCGTGGTGGCCTGAAGAGGCTGTATTGAGCAGAGATAACATTTGCAATGATAATTGTTTTATAAACAAGCCCTGATATGCTTCAAAAGCTTTAATTCTGAATTTCTTAAATTAAGCAGGCTTTGCTCCTGGCAAGCAATAAACAGTTTTCATTTTAGAGATGTCACTTTACATTTAAGGAAATTAATAACTGGGAAAGAAAAAAAAAAATCGTGTTTGGTAAATACGAGCAAAGAATCTGTTTCTTTTATTTCAATTCAAGCATCCAATTAAAATCAACAGAACTCCTCGTTGAATAAAACCCTCGATTTTTAAGGGCCAGAGTGACAGAATTTACATGCTAAAACAGGAATCCCAGTTCTCACCATCTCATGGGAAGCAGGATTGACCGAGTGATGTGCTGGCAATGCTCTGCTGCTCCTGGAGCCTGCCTGGCTGCGTGGCTGCAACACGGCGCTGGAAAACCCCGCGGGCAGCAGGTTGTCCAGAAGACATGGGCTATGGACTGCTGCTTCACAAGCTACTCACACACAGCACATTTCATATCATTCTGGCTCGTAGATCATTTAATCATTTCAATATTTGTGTTTGATTTCCTTCATGTGCTTTATTACTGAAAATAAGTTCCATGATTAATCGTTAACATCAGAGCAACCTCTGCTGGCTGGTGGAGACGGAGCTCTTTTCTTAGCGGCATAGCACATTAAAGGATTTGGGTTTGATATATCTGCTGCTCAATCCAGGCTTTTTTTCCTCCCTCAAAGGCATTAGTATTTAAGTATAAGAAATGATATTTTGCCTAGAATTTAGGTAGAATATAAAATAGATGTACAACTGGAGCTTTGCCAGTTTGAAGCACTTCATATCAGCACTGTAGTACTGAGAACAGTGGCTTCTGTCAAAGCAAATCCAAACGTGGAGAAATCCAAACGTGGGCCAACTTTCTTGAACACAAAGCAAGAATTTCATCTAGGCCTCCATGATACAATTCCAAAAACGTAATTAAGCTGAGACCGGAGAACAAAGCCTTTGCTGAAGACAGAGAGGTTATCAACTACTGTCAAGGGGTTTTTTGTAAATCAAGTTTTCAGAAAGATTTGGTGTTCCTAGAAGACCCCCTACTAAAAGGAAAACAATCCATGTTAGGGGAAAATAAAATAACATTTTACCAATGTCCTTGTACTGCTGTTTTACAGATGGGAAACTGAGGCACGGAGCGTCCCTGAGACCCGGCTCTCCCAGGTTATTTACCTTGGAAATAACATCAGAGATCACTACAAGCTCACAGCCGTTCAGAGCACAGTTAGTTTTTAAGACTGCGGGACACTTTCCATCCTATGCCAAGGCAACCACCTGAGAAGGATGGTAGGGATGACAGTTAATGTTACCTACAGCGTCTGCTCATTGAGTGCTCATCTGTCCCCAAGAAAGTGGGCTAAAATCAGCCATTCATTTGGCACAGGCTATTGAAAACCATCCATGCACAAGCCTTTTACTTAAGCAGATGAGCTGGATGCAAACCGATAAACTGGATCGGTAAAATCATACTCATCCTTTCCAGTTTGCAAACCCCTCTTCTGAATGTTCACTGAATGGGGATATAAGGAAAGTGGTGGGGGACTTTTGCTTTATTTTTTATTGCTAACTCTGTATAATGGAAGTATAGCAAATGCAGCATGCGGGCTATTATTTGGACATTACGAGTACTCAGTGCAAAGATATGTAATACAGTGAATAAGAGTCTGTTCCCTTGCTCAGCATGGAACTAGAACGACTGCCAATCGGGAATGAAGTCACCTTCCATTTCAGGCTCTTTTATCAAAAAAGGATGAGTCTTCCTGTGGATCTGGATTTGCCACACATGTTCCCTAGGAAATGGTCGAGAAACCCAACATTTCTGGAAGGTAGGGAGCTTGGAAGTACATTTACACGCTCTTCCCCATCATTCAGCCCAGCCCCTTGTGTTCAGCTGATGTGAGAGAAACCCTCTCCTCCAGAGGACAGCTCTTGTCCCCACCGTGGCTCTGCAGCTCCAGTAGCTTTATGGCTGTCTCCTAGGACGTGACAGGCCTTTCCATAGGGAGCTAGGATTAGTAGTGGGTCAGCAGAAACCACTAATGATTTCAGAACCTCCCAATGCTTCACCTGGTTCATTTACGGATTCCCCGAAATATATATGTTAACAGAGATTAGAGGTTCAGGAGGGGATGGATGGATGGCAGATACTGGGGGTTCACCAATATTCCTACAAGTAGAAACCCCTAGCCAAGAGAGAAGGATTTCCTATAAATATTTAAGCAGCAAAATTAGAGGTTCTTTTAACAAGTAATTAAAATTTTCTAGATATTTCTACTGATAAAGCCGGCAAAAAGCTAATAACATCTGAAGGCATAACAAGTCCTGCAGAAAGGGACTTTGTCGAGTCCTTCAGAAGAGAACATATCTAGTGATAAAGGTGCAGAGTCATCTCGCTTGTGGCCATTTCACATAGCAGCATACACAAACATTTTCCCATTTATATGAACAAGCACTGACTTTCTGAGATGGTTGTTAGACCCTTGTATTTAAATACTCATAGCTCACTGATGCATCGCCACTGATGCAGGGTGTCATTTCTGATAAAAACCCAACTCTTTTCCTGTATCAAAATGCACTTATTGTGCAGTAATTTAATGACATAGCTCTTCCCTTTTATGAGCTCTGAAAATATCTCATTAAGAGTTTCACAAATTACCGCAATAACTTATGCTGACACACTCATTTGTTCTCATCTCTGAATAAATCTAGTTGACAACTTTAATAGAATAAAGCAGGGATTTCCCAGACTGTGATTCAGCATTGAGCTTCACTCAAACACCTCGATGTTATCTTGAGCTTGAATGTTTGATTAAGCCAAGGTGTGAGCTGCCACTTCAGACAAGCTCAGATGAGACCTGTGCATGCTGTACGGCAGTAGCGTGAGAAAACTTGAAATGTTTTTCCTTCTCGCTCAGATCTACTATTTCAGCACTCTTCACCATCTGGTGGAACACTTCAGAGAAGAAAACAGTCTTGCAATGTCTAATTTTGCCATGGTTTTGGAACATTATTTTAATGATCTTTGTGTCATTTAAGTATGATTACTTGTCCTCCAAGGCTTTTCCTGTTTACACTTAAATAGTATTGGAGCATAGCCAGATACACTTTAAAGGAAATGGTACAAAATACTACATTTTTATCATAAAAGCTTAAAAGCAACATTTACAATTAGGGGACATAGCTGGCACTTTGCATTCTGGTAGGTTTTTTGTTTTGATCTTATTGTAGTAGTAGATAAATAAAATTAAGCAAGCAAGCATAATTACCAGTTAAATTTTACAAAATACCAAAGAAATGGAGGGCCTAATTCAAAGGGGTGGTAATGGTGTAAATAATTAAGTCAAATTGTTTTCATTTTCATGCTGCATATTGTTTTCTTCAGCCTGGAACAGTACAAGGCAAAGTATATGCAGTGCTAGAACTAGACAAATAATAGATAAATTTATTCATAAACACTTTGTGGATGTAATTAGAAGTTCACTGCAGCAGCTTTCACCAGTCTTTATTTTTTTTTTTTCTCTAGTTTCTATAAATATTTGCCTGGGTAAATTTTTTCTTTGAAGAACATAGACAGAAGCAGAATCCACTACAAAAGTTTTGTGAAACCATCTTTGCTTCTCGGCTCAAATGGCAGCCGGGTCCCCAGCAGTGTCCACGCCGAGGTCTGCATCCTCAGCATGGACCAGGCAAGCAGGCTCCTCTGCCTGCAGCATGTTTAGCAAAGGGGATGGTTTGGAGGGTTTTTGGAGACGGTGTGAGATTCATTTCCCTTCTTGCATTGCTTAATGTCCTAAATAGAGCTTTTCCAACCGGGAGATACAAATTACCTGGCAGATACTGCCAATAAACTCACCGAACCTCAGGGCTCCAACAGTAATTTCTGCTAGAAAATGGAGCCTGGCAAATAAAATGATTGTGCAGGGTAAATACAGTGCTGAATACAAGAGGAGAATGCGATCACTTCAGTTCAGTGCTGGTGTACTTTTCTTCAATGAACTCATTTCGGTGCAGAGCTGCGATAACACAGGGAGGATGCAAGCTCAGGAGATCCTTTGGGGGTTGGCGCTTACCATAGCAAGGCTTTGAATGCCGGGTAATGATACTGAAAGGAGCATTTAGAGCAAATACCACATCGGCAGGTCCTGGGCTGAAACCTGTTTGTGTAACTACCTCTCGGCTTATTTTGAGCACAGTACAAATTTATTAAAATTATAGTTTTGAAAATTCAGGGACACAGAAGCAGGTGAAACCTACTGAATAAACCTGCCATTCAGCATGCTCTAAATGCATTCGCATTTAATGAAATCAGTGATACCATTAGGATTACCTGTACTTCCTCAGATTAGGGGGACCTTATTCTGCCCCAATGCATCCACCTAGATCCTATTAGTGTTATTAAGCCGTAATGGGAGCGGCAAAAGAGACTGTAGCACTGCTTGCAGCTCTCGCCCACAGGTAGCCCGCACGTGTCGATACCTCGATCATCTCATGAGCACGGCGTGCAGCACTAGGCAATGCCAACCATTAACTAAAAAGCTCGGGATGGGGGTCAAAATGACAGACTCCTCGGGTCTGCTAATTCATTGCATGTTCTTCCTGCAAAACAACGTGGTGCTTTCACTCACCTCTCGCTGCAGTGGAGCGCAGCTTCTGCATAGCACTACTGGCCTCTGCTGCCAGCATGGGAGAGGAGGCGAGGAGAGAGGCTGTGCAGGGACTTACCACATTTCTGCTTCTCCAGAGGGCCTCCTGATCCCTGCATATGAGCTGGAGGAAAAGCAATCTTTCATCTTTACCTTATTTTCATGCTTACAAATAAAGGTCAAGGCTCCTGTGCTGTAGTCAGCGCCGTACGAGCTTTAAACAACCACCCTGAAATGTGATTGTAATTAGTTTCCTTTCAATCTTGATGTGAACAGTGATCTTAAAATGCCAGGACTGTAGCAGTGCATGTGATTAACAAGCACACAAAAAGGCAGTCTATGGAAAAATGTGGATAGAAACGAACAAAATGCAAATGTTGCACTGTTTTAAATTTTATTATCCTCCCAGCTCTTCATAAAATACTGTAGACATCGTTTGATTATATTTTTAGTCTAGGGAATTAATTTTTAACTAGGGAACTCGTTTCTGTCTTATGATTACTCTTCTCCGCAATGGCCTGTAGGTCTGAACTAAAAAATCACAGTTTTAATTGAGCTAATGATGCCCAGAACTCAAATTAATCTCACTTATGTGTGTGTCATGCCATGCAATATGTGCTATAGCTGCAGGCAATGTGTGCATCTTTTCATATCAATGATTTCTCCAGGAGACCGAGGGTGTAAATCCTGGCCGGGGGTAAGTCTGCGTCCTGCTGTTGTCACTGCCTGGGAGACTCCTTGGAGGTGCCTGATGTCTGTGCAACCAGTGGAGGGGAAGGAAAAACAACAAAACCGGTGATACTTTGTGATCACTTCTCTGATTTCACCCCAGTTCGTTCAAGGGCATGACTGTAACTCACAGAAGAGCCAAGGAGATGGTGAAGAGGAGAGCTGAGCCGTGTGCTCTGGCCACACCTGCTCGCAGCCCCTGGTCCAGCTCCTGTCTGCATCCATGGATGGGTGGGAACTGCTCCCAAAGAGGCAGGGATTCCCTTACCCCGCTGAGAAAGGGCAGCAGGGCTGCTCCTCCGCTTGTAGCAGAACAAATGGGAAGGGGAGAGAAAAAGAAGAAATTGCATGGGGACTATTTTGCTTGTGAAACTATCAGGCTGTATTTTCTATCTGGGAAAACAAAGTCTTTTTTTTTTCCAACTGCCAAGAAAATTTGCTTTATCGAGATACAAGTCTTTAAAAAAATGTATAGAGAAAGAATAGAACTAGAAGGCCTCGGTAGAGGCACAGAGTGTTTGTTTCTATCCTGAGATAAAACAGAGAAAAGTATATGGAGGAGGAACATGGTTTAACACTCTGCAGGTAGCTGTTGGTTGCATGCCCGGGAGGCTAGGTCGTCCTCCAGCACCCTGAGCCAGACAGGCACGGGTATCTTAACCCCGACACTATCGTCTGAGCCAAAACCGCACACCAATACCTACCCAAACATTATTTATTTTCTCCTCCAAATAATTTGAACTTAGATACCACTGCTTTAGAATAGCATCATATCTTAATACAGCTGAGACTGTCTCCTTGCTCAGAGCATGTGGTACCCAACATCTAGACGGACAGCTCTGCTTGTTTATCTAACCCCGTGCCCACCATCCTGCTACCTTGGGCTTTCACTCTCCACACTGAAATCCACTTTAAACAGAATGGTGAAATTCCAATTGTTTGTTGTCAAAAAGTTTCAGTTTTGTGATGAAAGATGTGACCTTTCTTGCCAGCAAGAGTTTTTTTTGATTGATTAGTAAACATGAGGTAAAATGCGGGAGCATGCCAGTGTTAACTTGATACTGCCACAGGCTCTGTGCATCAAATATTTTTGCTTTATTTTGAACATCCTGTTAATGAGGAAAATATTCTAATCAAAGAAACGTGTTTCCTTCAATTCTCCTCAGAGTGTTATTTGCAGCTTCAGAATAGCATGCTCAATTATGTCGGTTTTATTCCTAAATTAGGAAAAAAAAAGCTTCAGAAAATTATTAAGTAAGCCTCTTAGCAACTGTTAAGCAACATCCAGTATTAATTATTTAATCACTTTTTTATTATTTTCCATCAGGTAAGAAAAGAATAGCACACTTGCTCAAAGGATTTCTTTTCACAAAACACCTTCACACACCAGAACAAGCTCTCAAAGCAAGCGCAAGGTACGATGCCTTTGCCTAGGCAGATAGGTAGAAACCTTTACTTAAAAGCTGCTGGAGAGGCTGGTGTGACCGAGAGCAAGAAGCAGCGTTTCTTTATGCGTTCTGGCACTTCAGTAAATGGCTGGTAAAGGCTCACATCCAGGCTGAGCATAAGAGGGATGTGCAAAACCTGCAGAGACAGCAGCAGATGGGGCTCCTCGGTGCTTAGCAGCTTCTCAGGGTAGACATGGGCTCTTTGGGTATCGGACCGAGGGGCCTTTTTTGGTTTTGCTTCACCAAGAGCAGTTACCTACACTTTGGACGAGGATTCATTCACGTCAGCTCTCCTCGGCTGCTGGGAGAAGCCTCCCACCCCGCTATCACATTGCATTTCGGGGAACCCAACCATGCCGGGGCTTCCCCTCCCAGCGCTCCCCACTCTGCATCCCCGCGGAGGCACCAGCCCACGCTCGGCTTACAGACAAGGCAGCAGAAACTGCTGATCGCTGATGCAAGATCTCAGCCCATCACCACATCTTCAGGAGACTGCCCGAGGCAAGAAGGCTCCTGAGGTTTCCTGAGAAGAGTGAACAACGTCAGCACAAAATACAGCAATACCGGCTGCCTGCAGAGCAAGCATTGGCAGGGGATTCACCGAGCGTTTTGGGGGCTCATGCAAAACATGTTCTGTTTCCCAAATCTCCCGTGAGCCAGGCTGAATTAATTCCTCAAATATAATGCATTCGAACAATATTGGCTAAGATGGCACAGACCTAAGTAAACTTACAGTTAGCATTGTTCCTTTTTTCTTCTTCTTTTGCAATTATACCTTTTTTCCTCAGCTCCGTTTGGGCAGTGTGCTGATACCTGCATGAACGTGTAGGGATGTTGTGCGCATTTCAGCTGTGAAATGGGCACACATCTTTCTTAGGTGCATCTTCCAATCGTTAGCATCATTGGTAGCATTTATTGCTATTTTTATAAAATGCCTCTGGACAAACGTTGCAAACTGTTGATTGAGACTGAACAGCAAATGGCGGAATGAGAAGTCTTGAAAATTCCCTCTGCAAGGGGTGGGAAGGCAAAGGACCACGGATCCTGTGAATTACTGCCATAATATGAATTTACATTTTGACATCTATAGCTTTCTTTTCAGAATCCTGCAAACCTTTGGTTGTCTTGTTCTTTTCTCTAGAGTTGCATCTACGCACTTACCACTATGGCTCCGTATTGGTGGGATACAGAAAATCACTTGGCACCTTGGCCTATCTCTTGGGCTCCATCACCAGAAAAAGGATAGTCTTCAAGTCCACGTGCAAATTTTTTTCATACTTCAACAGCTAGGCCTTATGCCATTGAGCTACTTTCACTAGCATCGCTGAAGCCCTCTTTGATACCCGGAATGAGGTTCTCTCATCCTCATTTCTGCTAGGACAGTAGATTGTACCAAAGCTCTGTAGCTCTCCAAGACCTGTCCCCCATGGGTTGGAGGTCGTCACCTAGGTCAGGACCGATGCTTATAAAAATCCTGGTATGGCAAGGCCTGCACCACAGCTGCCTGGCTTATACTTGATTACTTGATTTACTTACTTATCTTCATAAACATGCACTTCTTTCCTCAACTTTTTTTAGAAGTATTACCATGGAATAGTTCCTCCAAGAGCAATAAAGAAGTCTCAATATTTTTAAGTCCATCAAAAAGACTTTGCCACACTATAAAATATGGGTGCCTTAAGGGATAAGCTTCTTGCTAGCTAAAATAGTCCCTCTATACATAAATACAGAGTCCCAATGCTCTTTTTTGTGTCGTCCACAATTTCACTCATATAAAAAACTGTTTACAGCAATTCCATCAACTGTCATTTAACAGCACTTCTATACCAAGTATACCAAGATGTCATTAGTCCCTCATGTGAAAGTCATGAGTTATGTCAAAATAAATGACAACCAACTGGTCAAACTACTTGCAGAAGGGAAGAAAATTCTGAGAAAGAGGAGCTGAGGACAGTAGAAACCATCAGCAGGACGAGTACCAGGTACATGACGAAAAACTTTCAGATTTGCATTGGATGCTGTTCCTTGGTGAGTTCACATCCATCTGTCAGCTTCATTTGGGACCATGCTCGCTGATTCAAACTGATAGCAAGTATCTGAGTCAAATAAGTGAATATTTTTGCTAAATGTTGTCTGTCACATCATGTTACTCCACTTTGGTTTCTTCACCATATGTACTAACATGATGTGGTGTAACATAGCATGATGCAGTGTAAATGATTTAATGTGACATGACAGAAAAACATTGCTGCAGCTTTCAGAATAAACACCTGCTTTTAGCAGTTATTTTATCTGGTGGAAGCAGTTTCTTAAAACATGTAACCTGGGTCCTGCTAAAGTACATTGCACTTTGATGTTTGTACATCTCTAATACTTTCCATACTACGTACTTTTTTCATTTTATTTTATTCCAGAAGCCATGTTCCCTTATAGGGTTGGGGTTTTGTGTTTTTCCTTTTCATTAGAAGGAAAAAAATTGTCTTACCAAAACTGGGGGGGAAGAAACTAATCTAAACCATGAATGGAGACCCATATGGAAAAAGTTTTTATTATGGAATGAAAACACTGGGTCTGTTAACAGCAGAGAACCTATTTACCCACAGGTAATAATAATAATAATAATAATAACAGTAACAAAGTTTAGAAGACTTGTTTTTCCTTCAAAAACTTCAGCAGAATGTTATAAGTGAAAACTGGGTAAAAATCATCTCTCCTTGGAGAAATGCGGACACAGATAAGGCAAACATTTAACTGTTGATTTTGTATTTGCAGATGTAGGTTTTATGAATGGGAACATTTTCAATAAGGAAAGCCAAAGTTTGGGTGAGCCTTCCTAGAATTTTGGTTCATTATCCTTGACCTGACTGACAGAAATATTAGCAGTGGGAAATAAAACTGCTGGTTTAGTTATTTAAAAAATAGTTTATTCATATTGAATATATTCTCTCCTTCCAAAAATTCTTCCATCTGGGTATGAATGCGTGAAAGCTAATTAAATTGGCAGTCATAGCTCTGTACTTCTCATATGGAGGACCTTCGTCTCAAGCTAGAGGAGCTTCATCCTCAAGGTCCTCTTTACAGCAGTGTTTTTCTCAAGCAGAGGGAAGGGGAATGAAATGCAAGCGACCTTCAGCTAATCAGATCACAAAGTTCAAAACAGAGACGGATTTCAGGAAAAATAAAATAAATAAACTTGGATCGCCACGATCTCTTCAAAAGGAATAAAACTATTCCCATGAAGCCAGATACGTGGCTCCTGCAAGCTGGAGCCCGCAGAGGCATTTGGCGTGTTCTTTGTATAGCTGGCACCTTTTGAAGAAAAGCCTACAACTTTCACTGTGTTCCTATAAAGTGTCCACCAGCTTTCCTTCTTGCCCCTTGCCCAGAAACAGAAGCCACCCTGATACATGGCATGCAACCCTCATGTTAAATTTCAAAGCGATATCACAAATGCAGGGCTGGGGTTGTGGCCGGCGAAGAGGAAAGGGCCTTCAGCACTGCAGGGAAGGGGGAAAGAGGCTGACGATGGCACAAAATCTGTCCTGCCACGGGGACTGCGCTGTTGCGCCAGCAGCGTGGTGGCCCTGGGGATTCCTGGGGATCCGTGGCCAGGCAGAGCAGCAGGAGCGCGGTGCTCCTGCTCGGGAAGGGGACTTCTACAGAGCTGCAGGTTTGACAGCACAGAGAGCCAAAGCCTGCAGTTTTTCCAAAAGCAAAGCACCTTTTGACCTTCGGTAAAAATTAAACACTCGGAGGGATTGGGCTGAGCAGATTTTAATTTATAATAAAAGTGAGGACACCGTTGCCCGTATTTTTACAAAGGCCCCGAAGAGCTCCCTTGCTATGTGAGCCCAGCAAGTTGGCAATGTATTTTAATGTATTTATTTGATTATGCATTCATTCTTTCATTCATTCATCTATTCAGTCATTCATTCAGACACTTGTTCATTCATCCCTGTCCTTTTGCAGGAAGAGAACATAAGCCAGCAGTGGCATACTTCTTCACTGTCCTGATTTACAGCGATGTCTCTGAGTTTGTATCAATAAATCTCTTTGGCCCTCTTCAATCCAGCATTATCCCTCATTAGTGACTGGGATTTAAAAAAAGGATTAAAAATAATATCAGATTATAGATAGATAGATAGATATGTATATTGGTTGCAGTGCTTTGATTAAAGTGCTGGGTTGTTGGTGGGTTTATTTCCTTTATTTAAGACCTCTAATATTCACAGTTCTCTGCATCTTGCAGTTATTTTCACACACAATCCCTGACTTTTGAGTAACTGGCCCAATAATTTTGCTATCAGTACCGAATGATAAGGCCCCCATTGCCCTCCCGGTGCCTGCCCAGCGGCTGTCGATGTAGAGGGGAGCTCCAGTGAGCCTGGCTCTCGCGTCTACCTTCATTGCCTCTGTGGGATCTTCTGGTGTTTTCTGGCCCAGAGAAATATTTATTTAAAAATAACCTTTCTGGAGGGGCCATCCCTGCTCGGGTTGCTAGCAGGTAGCGACTGTATGGGCTGTGTCTAGAATTGCCTCACCGTCACTGCGCATTCAGCCCAAACATGTACATTTTATTTCCTTCCGAGTATGACTTAAACATGGGAATATTTTCTGTAAAGAGGTCTGAAATGAAGGGGAACTACTCTTTGGGTTGGGATTACTCACACTCTAAGAGCTGCTGGAACAATTTTTCTCCCATATCTCTGAAATACCCTTAATTAATCTTGCAGACAACTTGCAACATAGTTGTGTCCCTAAACTGTTAACCTTGAAAAATATTTGACAGTGTATCAACATCTCAGAAACTTGTTATCACAGGGAATATAATAAATCCATAAATATCCCAGCTTCTCTCAAAAGTCCCAGAATAATTCTTTGTTGCGAGTCTTCGGTTTTTTTCCCTTAGTTTTCTTTTTGACCTGGTGGCAGGAGATGCAGGAGAGAAAGAGGGCATGTTAAAAAAAAAATGCAGTTTGGAAGAAAAGGTAGTTATATATCATCTATAACTTAGTATTTTTTATGAAAATGAGATGTCCTTTGCATTTCTCACTCATTTGCATGTCTTCAGGGCACCAGAGGACAGAGCCACTGGATGGCACAACCTGACATCTGCAATCGGGTCAGAACTGTTCCTGGTAAACAAAAAAGACAACACTGCAATTCACATAGTGCAGAGCCATAGTTGGCCTATAGTTGCAACTGCTTCTTCTTAAATAAACAACTCCTATATAAAAAGAATTACGATGCCATGTAGGTTGACAATGTGCTTAAATGCCATGTTCACTTTGGGTGAGAAAATGAGAAATTTAAAATACATGCATTCCTCTGACATCGGTGACCTCAGTAAAGTCATGGAAATCCTGAATAACCGAATAACTTTAATTAAAGTTATTAAAATGCCTTCTATTGGTTAGTCTTTACAAGCTCAAAAGCTCTGTTATATTTAACAGTCTGGCATCGACTGCTGTTGATAATGGAGACAGTCCTCTTCCAGGCCTGTCTGCTGTTCTTACTATGCTGCCATTTGAAATCATCAGGAAAAAATAATCATAAGCTTAAAAAAGCTGAAGCAGACAGGCTGTTTCAGATTATTTCAGTATATGTGTTTGCTACAACAACTGACTGTTCCTGTTAAAATCATAGTCTGGTTTTCCTCCTGAAAATCAGGTTATGAACAAAAGGATTAGACAAAGACAGACCCAGGGAGAGAATTTAGATCTGGGTTCAAATGTGCACTGGAAATTGTGGAAACACTTTGGTTTGAGGCCTTCTCTATTTTAATAGTAATTGTTTTCCTAAATATATGTATTCTTTATGTATTTCTGTATCAGGGATTAACTATGTAGCTTAGCAGAAAACAGAAAAGGAAATCATTATTTTACAATTTAATTTAGAGGAATTTGAAGGCTGGGGATCAGTAGGGAAAGCAAGCACAGCTGCACTTTTTATAATTTTCCCGTTAGAATATATTAATTTCCACACTGCTGCTCCCTTATTTTCCGTGTGTTTGTAGGTATTATTCTCATATTTGGATCCAGCAGCCCAGAAAGCCTGAAAAGCATGAGTCTGTTTTTCTCTAAAGGAGTACTTTCTCACTTAGTTCAGACATGCCTTCAGCTTTTGTTTGCTAATCTTCATATAAAATGGTAAAACCATACTGCTAAAATGACATTACATGTTTGTGAACTTGTAACGCGTATTCCAAAAAACAAAGTCGATATATCACGTATTTGTAAAACTTGGCTGTCCTAGAGGTGCTTCCCAGTCTGGACCATATTTTGCTTTATAACAAATCTGCAAGAGAGGGAACAACTTTCACCTTCACCGGACAAAGAGCTGGAGCTCGGAGTGGGTGACTGTGTTCAGGGTGGCTCAGGAAATGTGGGAGACCGCAGGGAGATGAACCTGCGTCTACAAAGCTTGGAAACCACAACTGCTGCAGCACCCTCTTTTGTGTATGGCTTTTCTTCCTGGACGCAATTGCCTTCTCCTCAATCCCCTTTAATGCAGGTTTTCAAACCAGCAAACAGCAAAAACTTTTGAATGGCTTAAACTTTTAAACTATCCAACGTGTTAAAACATCTACTGGGAAAATATGAGGGCTGTTGTGCATACACTAAGCATTTCCTCGCCCATGGTATTACATTTTGAAATGCTGGATTTCCTCTTTATGGGAAAGATTTATTCGACTCACTCCTTTTCACATACTAGAACTCCTAAAAGGAGGGGTTTAAACTTCTACCTAAACACAGTCACTAAACATAGCAGATGACTGAAAAATTAAAAAAAAAGAAGCTTTTCAGATATTTGAATTAACATTGACAGAACACATTTGATCTAGACTTACTTCTAAGGTTATAATCTGAACTATCACCAAATATCTGAAAGCTCGCAAAAGGGGTATTTATGAAATTTTTGTAGAAAGTCAGACATTTCTATAAGTGCAATTATCATTTAGTACCCTACTGTTTGATATTATCACCTGGCCAGTGATAACTATGGCATACAGTTGTGATATCTGGTGATATCTTTTCCAGATATTATGACTTTGTCCGAAAATAAAATCAGGTGACCTGAACATATATATTCCCCACTTGACTGCCAGTTACCTAATATAAGCTCAGAGGTCACTACCTGTTCATTCAGGCTTTTGTATTTTCAAATACATTTTTTAAAGCGTGAGATTTGCTTCCAAAGATTAGCAACCCCCCTCCAACCTGTTATTGGCTTTTTTTACTTATTTAAATCAGCTAGCTCTAACGATAGCAATTTCATCATCAGCACAACACCAATCATATCGATATATTTACACCAGGAATACCTTTAGCCCAGTGATATGTTAGCCTTCATTACCAGCTCCTTTGTTAGAGATTTTTTTTTTTTTGCACAGTGTTCTGTTTATCCTACGTATGCCACAGCTGCCTATTGAAGCAGCACAGCAAAGGCTTCGGGGATTTCCCAACAATAAAGTTGAAATCTCTTTCCTGGTTAGTATTCAGCAATGCTGTAACATTTAGCAGACATTTTGCCTTCTCCCAGCTTTCAATAGGCTACATTTATCAGCATGGAGTAGCAATCAACATGTATTTGCTTGTGTATTTATATAAGTCAGCTGTACGCTTCCTCATTATTTGCAATTCTTCCTTTAAAAAACTTTGCTTTCTGTGTCTTCAGCAAGGAAATTCTGGGTATATATTATGTGTGCACAGTTGTGTGTGGAAGGTACTTTTTGGTGTATAATAAAAATATCAGTATCATCACAGGTATTTCATTAATAGCTAAGCGAATTTTTTATGTAACCCATTTTTTCATCCCCAGTTATATATGATGCTGGCATTATAGTGTTAGATAGGTTACCTTTTTAAAAAAGGATTGTTATTTGTATCTCTGCATTTAAAATGCCAGTTTCCTACTGGAAGCTAAATTCTAATGCTACTGGATTCTTGAGAAAGAGAAAATAACATATTCTGCAAAGCTCTGAATGTGATCTAAGATAGCTGTCCTACATACAATTAGGCTATGAATGGAGACCATGACCTTTCTGAGGAGTGTAAGAAATGACTATTCTTACTTGTTGAAGAGAAGAACAACCATTGTCTACTTTGAGTGGCCAAAGGCATTCGACTTCAGAGCCAACAGAGTTTCCGTGTTTTGCCAGAACTAAATACTTCCCTTCGTGGGAAAGTGGTGCTTATTCTTAAAGTAGTTGGGTGAAAATGAAGGAACCCTTTTTTTCTGGACTGGTTGTTTTAAAAGAATGAAAGGTCCTTGAAAATTGCTTGAGGGTTTGGAAGAGAAGTCATTCCAATGAAAAGACACCAGTGGGCAGAGTGCTGACTGATAAATATTCAATGTTTTATCACACTCAAAAGACACAGGCACTGTTGCAGATGCTCTCACAAGGCCAGTGCACACATGGGGACAAGAGGACACAGCAAGACCTCAAAGGTGCTGGTACAAGGGCCTCCTTGCTGCAGTCGCCAGCTACTTGCTCAGCTCCAGCTGGATTCATCGCACATAGTTTTACTGTCACAACTGAGGTGCTGAACAATCAGCCAAAAAATGGGGGGATGAGGAGGAGTGGGAGTGAAGGCTGCTTACAAAACAATGGTGACCCCAATCTACCTACTTCAAAGGGGCAAGATTTCACTTCCATCACTGATGTGTACTGGTTTGCCCCTCCAGTAGTATTTTTCCAGAGTAAAGGATGCAAAAACACACTATCCTTGAGAAAAGCCTTGATAATTTAATTTTAATAAGTCACAATTCGATTTATTTAGTGCAGCTTTTCTCAACCAGTTTGTCGCAACTTCGAAGGGTCATGAAAGGCAATTAGAAGATGCAAGGCACTTAAAATCTTATTACCGTCTAAAATAAAATAAAAAGTCTAAATCCGACTCCCTCATTCCACTTATACCATAATCCCCCAAGGTCACACCCGCACCCCTCTGAAACATGCACAACTACACTACAGAATTTGGAGTTATGGTCACAGATTGGAGGGGGTTTAATTTCACTGTAAAGAGAAGGGGGTCTTACGTATGTTATACATGAAATAAAGGCTCACTTGACTGGAAAGAGTGAAAGATTGAATTAGTCGTTCAATAAATGTGCAAATTATGCATTAATTTATCTTCCCTCCTTATCTCATTGACTTGTCTCACCAAATAGTTAAATACAGTGCTTCCATACTTTTCTATCAAACCACAAAATTATTTTTTAAATAATAGCCAATTCAGAAAAGCACTTTGGCACCTGTCTGGCCCCCACTGTCTCCAATTTAATGGGCATTAACTGTCCCAACCGAGTTTCTGGAATAAAATCCATTGATCTGTGTCAGTCACGATCTTGAAAACTGAAGACCTGAGGTTTAAGAACCCAGTCTGCTAATATGCATTAAAATGAGGTAGGAGCCTGCACTGGACTTTGGTTCCGGCTCTGACAACCCCAACTCCAGCTGAAATTCATCCAAGTAAACCTCAAAATAAAACTGAATTTATTTGCCTGGGCAAGATTAAAAAAAAAACTATCATCATCATTACTATCATTATTACTACTACTACTATTATTACTATTAAGGAGTAATCTTTTCTCTCTGTTCAGTGGGATCTCCCTCTGTTATGGGTTTGTGTGGTGTGGGGTTTTTTTGGCAGCCGGGAAGGGTGCGCAGGGCCGGCTCCTGTCAGAAGCTGCTCGAAGCTGCCCCGGCTCCAGGTCGGACCCGCCGCTGGCCCAGGGACGGCGGTCACACCTGCGGGAGAACAGACCGAAGAAGGGGAACCCCCAGCGAGGAGGGGACGGGAGTGGGAGAGGAACCCATTCCTCTGCAGGGACCCAGGTCAGTGAGGAAGGAGGGGATGCCCCCGCGGCCCCCCAGGCTGTCCCCCCTCAGCCCACGGAGGGGAGCGGAGGCCCCCCAAGATGGCGGCGGCTCTGTGGTAAAGCCCGCGCTGGAGCAGTCCCTCACTGAAGACCGGCCCGCGGGAAGGACCCACGCCGGAGAAGTCGGGGAAGGGCTGTCTCCCGCGGGAGGGACCCCACGGCGGAGCAGGGCCGAGCGAGGAGGAGTCCTCCTCCCCCTGAGGAGGAAGGAGCGGCGGAGACGAGGGCTGAGGAACCCACCCCAGCCCCCGTCCCCTGCTCCCCGGCGCCGCCGGCGGGAGGAGGCGGCGAGAAGCGGGAGCGGAGCGGAGGCGGGACGGAGGGAGGGCTGGGGGGGAAGGTGTTCTCAGGTCGGGTTTCGCTTCTCCTTATCCTTGCCTCGGTTTGACTGGTAGTAACGACCCCCCTTGTCTCAGTAAATGAAGTCGATTTTGTTTCTTGCCCAAGCCGAGCCCGTCTCTTGCCCGTGACCGTAAGTGGGAGTGATCCCTCCCAGCCCTTATCTCGACCCACGAGCTTTTCTTGATATTTTCTGCTCATCCCACCGGGCCGGGGGTGAGGGGGGACATGACCGAGTGGTGCCTGGTGCTTTGTTACCGGCTGGGCTGAATCCATGACACCCTCCCGGGGCTGCAGTTTGGGATTTCTGTTTTACAGACCAAACACCAAATGCAGTGCAATAGAGATGAGCTGGTGAATCCTCAGTAAAATGATCCAGAGTTGAATGGATTCATTCATGGCGTTTTCCTTGTTTGCTCGTACATATAGAATACATGTAGCTCAGCTGAGCTATAATTATAAGACAACATCAGGAGTGGTCTAAAAGTACCTGGGGCAGACACCCTAAGGAGGGGAAGGATCCTTTGGGGTGGTACGTGGGGCTACAAGTAGGATGAATGGGATTAGAGGGGAAATGGAATTGAATATTAAGAAGAAATTATTCCCAGCAGCAAGATCAGCTAAACTAAAACAGTCTCCCAAGGGAAGTAATAGAAACGGTGCCATCTGACATCTCTAATGCTAGATTTGGCAAACTGTTAGAAACACAGTGTGGAGAACAATTTTATATCTGGAGACAGGTGGCGAGGACAACCTAAAACAACCTTACGGAATCCCTGACTTTTCTAACTGAGTGTGCTTATTTGCAAGTAGTATGGATAAGGTCCCCACAATACAACACTGCATTAGCTACATATGCACATGGTAGATCACAGCGGGCATGCAGATTTAATGAAACACTATAATTAGATTTAAATTTTTTTTTTTTCCAGATGTGGAAATTTCCCACACACCGAGCAGGGTTAAAAAAAAAAAGTGTGTTTGTTTAATGTTTCTCAAGAAATGCTTCTCCGTAGAGGCCAGTATTATAATTAAAACTACTTAATCCAACCCCTTGAGATCTTTCCATACATATTTCCTATCCCAAGGCAATCTGAAATATAAACTTATTCAAAGTAAATCTGTCAGGAGGAAAACTGGAACAGTTTTCCCGATCAGATCCCGGAGGGGCAGGCTGAGCCTGACTCCAACTGTGACAGCTCTGTGGCATTACTGAAACCAGGGCTGCAAAAGAGGAGGTTTGGCGTTGCAGGGTTTAGCAGCAGCTGGGCAATCTGGAGGAAGAATCTCACGCTCTGGTGAGATGTCCAGAGCCTAAGGAGCAGGAGAATTAAGTCTGGCCTTTATTAAATCCCCAGTACTGGCCTTTTAATATGACCAGTCTGTTTCCTCGATTATCTAAATCTTAGTTAGCCTCGTCACATTGTATTTCTGTGCGAAAACAAAAATCGTAAGACACAACTGAAGCTTTGCAGTCTTCTTTCTCCTGCCATTGCTGACAACTTAGATAATATTTCTTAGTGGTTCTAACAATGCAATACTTTCTCCAATTCACTCATTTTAGACTGAGTTCATTAGCGACTTCCCAACACAGCGTTTTTCTTATTGAAGTCAATTACATTCTGTTGTAATAGCAACCTTGCAAGTCTCTATACCAGGCTGTGGCAAGACAAGGCTTCAAAAGCCTCGGGACGTGGCTGGTGACAGTCTCACCACCCCAGCCTGCGTGTCCAGAAGGCCAAAGCAAAATGCCTGCAACTCTTCTTCATGAACCATGCACCAACCTCTGTAAAAGCCTGGCTGGCTCACCAGCATTTGGTGCCCTGGGGAGATGAAAATTTAACTTGGTTATCTTCCAGAAAAGATGCCTTTTTAACTCTCCAGATAGACCAACTACAAAGGGTCCCCAATGACAGGAACAACACAGAGCTGCAGGGAGGAGCGGGTATGGTTCGATATATGGCCAGACTCATCATGATGCAAAGGTTAACGGGAGCAGTCTAAAATTCAGAGAAGATTAAGGGAAAACAAAGGCAGCAGAGAAGTGTACAAAAAGCTACAGAGTGACAATATGAATCTTGCAAAGGAGGTGACTTCACCAGCAGGCACAGCCAACAGAAGCCTTGAAGCTTTTCCTGCTCAAATCAAAACTCCCATGGTCTTCAAGTGAGACCAGGGGGCAATACTTCAGTCCCAGTAAATTACATTACTTATATTAATAGTAACTCTTACAAGGTTTGGAGTGCCTGAAGACCCAATCCACATAGGTGTTTGTTTATATGTATGAATAATACATGGTAGATAATGTAAATTATGTATATATCACCAATCCTTTCCAGACAAAATGAATTACTGAGATTTTTTACCAGCTCCTATCAGACTTGCTGATGTCAACATTGGTAATGTCTTGTCCTTGTTCTGGAGGACGTTCCATGAGAACGGAGCTCCTTAGCTGGTCCAAAAGAATTAGGAGAACTGATGGAGTAAAAAGAAATTTTCAAAAAACTTGAAAACGACTGGAGATTTACTGCAGTGCCGTATACAAAGGAAAGTAAACAAACATGGCTTCATTACACAGCTCACTACACTCAGCAACTGATATTCAATCCCTATTCCCTGGCCACATACAGTATCTCATCAGTGATTTCTGTCCAGGAAAGCCAATAAAATAAGAATGTATGTTGCCAAGGTGAAGTTTTAAGAGTTACAATTTTAAATTTCCTATTAGGGATAAGGTAAGATTTATGGATGATATACTGATTTATAAAAATATTTAGACAGTAAGTATTTTTGGCTTTAGGCTGGAATCAGAAAGCTTGGTGTAAAAGATTTTTAAAGGTTTTGTGGTACATAAAATAAATCCAACTTATTCTTTCAAAGAGCCGTCTGGCTGTATAAAAGATGATGACAGTGACAGTGGGAAAAAAAAATTTGCTTATATCTACAATGCTCTATTATTTTCTCATTAACTTGAGTTTTAAAGGGAATCATATTAGTGCCTCCAGAGGATAAGCTATATAAACAAGAGCTACAAATTTATCTGTGCATTAAAATGAATGCTATGGTAACAGGTTTGATTGCTTTGGCTGCAATTTAAAAACCTAAAGGGTGTATTATCCTGAGATAATCTCACCCTTGGGTCCTTATATATATTATATCTCATACCTCTAATCCTGTGAGACAGTGCCTAGCTAATAATATCCCCTCTGCCTTTGTCTGGTTTGTCATACTGCAACTGAAACGTGCCTCTTCCAACTTCAGATAACACATTAGTTAAGTAATTTTATTCTGATCATTCTGAATCATTACTTTATGTCTGGAGAATGTGTAAAGATTTATTTCCTTGGACAGTAGGAAAAATTTTCCTAGCAAGAGCATAGTGCAGCATGCAGCACTCAGTGGAGCAGTGAAATTGCCATCCTTCGAGGTGTCCAGGTCTTGGCAAGGCAGAGCCGCAGTGGAGCCGTCTGCTGCAAAGCTGTGCAGCCTTGGGGGCCAGTTTTGTACCAGTGACGGATAGCTAGTACCTCACAGGCTGGATTTGCCCATCTTCACAAGGGAGACCTCAGCGGTTGCAAACCACCCCAACACAATTGCTCCTTTGGCCACGTCTTGGCGTACCGTGTCTTGTTGAGGTTCCTCCAAACCCACCAGGGCAGAGGCGCAACTCAGGGCTGCTCAGGTCTACACTGTCTTTCCAACCATCTGGGAGCAACTGAAGTGGAGATGGTCTTCCATCAGGCTGTGGAGTTGTTTTATTAAATCCTTCTTTTGAAGTCCTGTGGATGTAGATTTGCTGGAAAGATTAGGATGACCTTAGCCTACATCAATAATTTTCAGGTCCTCACAGCAATCTCTTCCCATTGAAATCTGGCCTGTATGTGATAAGGGATCCTCTGTGCATTGACTGGTAGGTGACGATGGTGGAGCAGTGTTTGGACATGGTCACTGCACACCAGAAGAGCAGGCAGATGAGGAGACAGGATCCAGTTCTTTGTACGGCAGATGAGGTAGTGCCAGAAAGGCTCACATCCCATTATCCATGAAACAACAATCTTGGAAGCTGAAGGCATTTTCCATTCTCCTGGCCTGAGCCTTTCAGTAGCCAAACCCCTCTTAGAAGAATCTCAAATCCTATAA